>NC_060153.1:33080874-33104394 GCF_021292245.1 Micropterus dolomieu
CTTGTGTACTTTTACTGCTGATACTTTAACTACATGAAGCTGAGAATACTTGTGTACTTTTACTGCTGATACTTTAACTACATGAAGCTGAGAATACTTGTGTACTTTTACTGCTGATACTTTAACGACATGAAGCTGAGAATACTTGTGTACTTTTACTGCTGACACTTTAACGACATGAAGCTGAGAATACTTGTGTACTTTTACTGCTGATACTTTAACTACATGAAGCTGAGAATACTTGTGTACTTTTACTGCTGACACTTTAACTACATGAAGCTGAGAATACTTGTGTACTTTTACTGCTGACACTTTAACGACATGAAGCTGAGAATACTTGTGTACTTTTACTGCTGACACTTTAACGACATGAAGCTGAGAATACTTGTGTACTTTTACTGCTGATACTTTAACTACATGAAGCTGAGAATACTTGTGTACTTTTACTGCTGATACTTTAACTACATGACGCTGAGAATACTTGTGTACTTTTACTGATACTTTTACTACATATACTACATACAATGCTGTCTCCAACGCTAAACGAACGCACGTGACTACTAGTACTTTTACTTTTGATACTTTCAGTACATTTTCCTGATAATACCTTTACTTGAGTAAAACTTTGACATTGTAGTAATAATACTACCATTGATACTACCAATGATCGATGGAGTGAAAACTGACGCCGATGCTGTAAAACAGTGAAGCTGCTTCCTCTGCAGGAAACAGGTGAGGACTGTTAGTACTTATAGTACTTATACACGCAGGCCCCGCCGCTCCCTCTGGGAAGGTATCTGGGACTACCAGGATCAGGTCTGTAAATGAACGGGCAGAGAGCCAGACCTGCTCTTTGTCTGGTCTCCGGGACAAAAAACCTGAAACAGTTTGATGACTTTGCCCCAAAATAAGGTTTAAAAAGTGTTTCTCCCCGCAGCTTGTACTTCTACTGCACGTGCACAAGCTTTCACCACACTGGCTCTATGCAGAGACGCCGTGACCTCACGCCACCTCGCACAGATGCTAAGCTAACTGAGGTTATGCATACAGTATTTTCTAACACATTCTGTAAGTACTGCAGATCGCATTCTTTTTAGCCGACATGTAGCTCATGTGATCTGGTCACACACCTGCTCCTCGCTGCCACCTCAACATCTGAAACTGACGTCAGAGGAGCCACACGATTGGCTGAATGTTTCCCGACATGTGATTCCATCAGGTCTCTTAAACCGTCTCTCTTTCCTTTAAATCGCCTCTGGTTTTATTTATTTCAGTAAATTTTGAAAAAAACTCACGCTGTAAACAAAGTGTGTTTTTATGACACCTTGATGTTTTAATAGTTTTTTTAAAATTATATATTCAATTCTATATATTATTGTGGAGTGTTGTTTTTATTTTGAAAATACAGACCGGACGCAGAGAGGTGCACTCATCGTTTTCGTCTTGACAGGAACTCTGTGTCCTTTAGCAGTTCAGTTCAGTCCCACCCTCTCACCGGCACCTGAACGCCTCACCGCCCTCTTCACGGTCGGGCCTGTTCTCGGGTTCTGCTGCTGTTCTACCGCCGCCCCCGGGACACGTGACCCGGGGTTCCGGAGCAGCGGGAGGTTTTTATCTTCCATGAAACACAAAATAAATGGATCGTGTTTTCTGAGGAGAGTCAGCTGATCCGATATCCTGCCTGCGGCCTCACACACACACACACACACACACACACACACAGAGCTTCGGGTCGCTTCGGGTCTCCTCGGGTCCCTGTCTCATGTTCGCCTCGAGCTCGGTTCGGTTCCTTGGTTCTGATGTGTGCCGGTTGTTTTCTTACCTGGGTGTTGTTCTGGGTCCGGAGCCGAGCAGCATCCTCTGCCTCCGCTCCATCCCTCCAGCATCAGCACCACACGCACACGCGCACACGCGCTCTTCATCTGCGGCTGCGTGTTACAGCTGCAGCTGCACAGCGGCCCCTGCAGACCCGGAGGACCAATACACGACCCGGGTATTATCAGCAGTAAAAGTACACAAGTACTCTCAGCTTCATGTAGTTAAAGAGTCAGCAGTAAAAGTACACAAGTATTCTCAGCTTCGTGTAGTTAAAGAGTCAGCAGTAAAAGTACACAAGTACTCTCAGCTTCATGTAGTTAAAGTATCAGCCTTAAAAGTACACAAGTACTCTCAGCTTCATGTAGTTAAAGAGTCAGCAGTAAAAGTACACAAGTATTCTCAGCTTCATGTAGTTAAAGTGTCAGCAGTAAAAGTACACAAGTACTCTCAGCTTCATGTAGTTAAAGTGTCAGCAGTAAAAGTACACAAGTATTCTCAGCTTCATGTAGTTAAATTATCAGCAGTAAAAGTACACAAGTACTCTCAGCTTCATGTAGTTAAAGTACACAAGTATTCTCAGCTTCGTGTAGTAAGAGTATCAGCAGTAAAAGTACACAAGTATTCTCAGCTTCATGTAGTTAAAGTGTCAGCAGTAAAAGTACACAAGTATTCTCAGCTTCATGTAGTTAAAGTGTCAGCAGTAAAAGTACACAAGTATTTGTGTATTTAATTTTAACATGTACTTTTTAAAGGTAAAGGAACTACTATCTCTGGCTATCTGATAAAGTAAAAGGACATACTACTTAGTACTGCACTTGTGTAAATGTACTCACTTCTCACATTACCCTGAGCTCCTGAACCAGGAGAGGAGGCCTGCTGGTCCAGCCTGGACTTAGTTCTGCTGCTGAGGAGCCGGTCTGGACCACATGGTTACAGAGACCTGGTCAAATTTGATGATTCGCCATGAAAAGGAAGTAGCATATAAACGGACTAGAGATGGTCAGATCTGTCCTAAAATCACATGTCAGCCTCTGAGAGACTTACATGTCGATATCCCGTCCTAGTGATGGCACCAACTACTGGCATTTGGAAAGGACATGTTTCAAACTTTATCCGTTTTGGTACCTCACATACAGTGGATAGAAAAAGTCTCCGCACCCCTGTTAAAATGGCAGGTTCTTATGATGTTAAATAATGAGACAAAGACAAATCATGTCAGAACTTTTTCCACCTTTAATGTGACCTATAATGTGAACAGTTCAATTGAAAAAATTGAAATCTTTGAGGGGGAAAACTTTTAAATAAAAACCCTCAAATAACCTGGTTGTGTAAGTGTGCACACCCTTAGACTTTGTTGAAGCACCTTTTGATTTTATTTCAGCCGTCAGTCTTTTGGGTAGGAGTCTTTCAGCATGGCACATCTTGACGTGGCAATATTTGCCCACTCTTCTTTGCAAAAGCGCTCCACATCTGTCATATTGCGAGGACATGGCCTGTGCACAGCCCTCTTCAGATGTTCAGTTGGATTCAGGTCTGGGCTCTGGCTGGGCCGTTCCAGAACATTAATCTTCTTCTGGTGAAGCCGTGCTTCTGTGGATTTGGATGTGTGCTTTGGGCAGTTGTCGTGCTGAAAGGTGAACTTCCTCTTCAGCTTTCTGACAGATGCCTGAAGGTTTTGTGCCAAAACTGCCTGGTATTTGGAACTGTTCATAATTCCCTGCACCCTGACGAAGGCCTGGTTCCAGCCACCACCATGCTTCACTGTGGCTGTGCTGTTCCTTGGGTGATGTGCAGTGTTGTTTTTGCGCCAAACATACCTTTTGGAATTATGGCCAAAAAGTTCTACCTTGGTTTCATCAGACCACAACACATTTTCCCACATGCTTTTGGGGGACTTCTGCAAACTTCAGCCGTGCTTGGATGTTTTTCTTTGTAAGAAAAGACTTCTGTCTTGCCCCCCTAACCCATAGTCCATCCATATGAGGAATACAGGAGATAGTTGTCACATGTACCACACAGCCAGTACTTGCCAGAAATTCCTGCAGGTCCTTTAATGTTGCTGTAGGCCTCTTGGAAGCCTCCCTGACAAGTTTTCTTCTCGTCTTTTCATCAATTTTGGAGGGACGTCCAGTTCTTGGTAAAGTCACAGTTGTGCCATATTGTCTTCACTGTGTTCCAGGGTATATCTAATGCTTTGGAAATTCTTTTGTACCCGTCTCCTGACTTATGTCTTTCAACAATGAGATCTCTCTGATGCTTTGAAAGATCTCTGCGGACCGTGGCTTTTGCTCGGAGATGCAACTAAGAAAATATCAGGAAAATCCTCCTAGAACAGCTGAACTTTATTTGTGATTAATCAGAGTCACTTTAAATGATGGCAGGTGTGTAATGACTTCTAGTTAACCTGAGTTTGAATGTGATTGGTTAATTCTGAACACAGCCACATCCCCAGTTATAAGAGGGTGTGCACACTTATGCAACCAGGCTATTGTAAGGTTTTTATTTTTCATTTTCCCCCCTCGAAGATTTCAGTTTGTTTTTCTATTGAACTGTTCACATTATAGGTCACATTAAAGGTGGAAAAAGTTCTGACGTGATTTATCTTTGTCTCATTATTTTACATCATAAGAACCCGGCATTTTTACAGGGGTGTGGAGACTTTCTATCCACTGTAGGTCCTTAGGGTGGTGTTGTAGTCAAGACCGCCCAAACCGAGACCAAGACCGAGGAAGGACGAGACCGAGTGGAGACCAAGACCATCAAAAAGTGGTCTTGAGACCAATATATGCTATATATAAACATCCACATACAAACACTAAGAGCTTAAAGAGCGGTGACAGTCTTTAACGGTAACAACACATTTTTAATGAGGGTTATTAGCCGCATTTGCAGCAATAGATGTTAACAATTAAATCAGAAGACGCAAAAGCAATTTATTCATAATCCCAAAGAAATAAAATCTCGAGTCCTCAATGTCCGAGACCCAGACAAGACCGAGTACAAACACGGTAGAGTCCGAGACGAGACCAAGACCATCAAAAAGTGGTCTTAAGACCAATATATGCTTCACATAGCAGGCTGACCACATCCAGTTCTGCAGGACAGCCATAACGCTTTAATGATGTTACATTAGGACACTTCTTTTTAAATGCTGTAGCCTTGGTGAGTAATTTATCGCCATTAAACAGGAAGCTGTTTTTTTTGAGAGCTGTACCTTAAAACACACTGATAATCAGCCACTTTGAATTGAACTAGTAACATCAACCACATGTTAGATATTTTCCACACATCACCAGTGTTAACTTCAAGTCCTGCCCTGCAGACATCTACACGCCAAGCTTCTATTACGATGAGAACGCCACCTACTATTCAACGGCTGTGCTTAACTCCCTTGCGGAAATGACGCACGCAACAGCTGCGCGGGTGTTCGGGCCGCTCATCGCTGCTTGCCGCTTTAATTACTATTATTTTTCAGTCAGACTTCTAATTTACTTACATTTCATCTGATTAAGTTTAATTTAAATCTTGTTTTTGCTTTAATTTGATTGATTTTTTAATTGAATTTGATAAGAAAACCTCATGACTCCAAACATGTGGGAAGTATTTCAATGAATATTAATAAAAAGAAATAAAAAAGACTTAAGTCACAGTAAACAGAAGCCCTTTTTCTCGTGTCAGACATAAGCCAAAATTTAAACTGAAACACTTAAGCTGAGAATTGTCCTTATTTAACAACATAGTTTATTTGATTTTTAAAAAGATTCTAAAATATATGGGACTGGTTCCTAATGTCCGGCTGGTGGCCGTGAATCTTCTGTTCTATAAAAACAGACGTGCAGGTCAGAGATCAATAAAACATGAACAGAAACACATCAGTGTAAATATTCTTTATGTGAAAATACACATTCCCTTTGTGTTTCAGCTACAGGACAGAAATACAAAAATATAACGGTGGATAAACATCAGATTTAAACATAGTGAGTATATTTATAACTCTGTAGAAATCATATATATTTGTACATAAACGTCTACGCAGAGCTGAACGTTGGGTTTGCAAAGTTCCCGCTGTTCTGAGCGTCAGGATCGTCGCTCTCAGCGAAGTCTTCGGGGTCGAGATCGGCCTCGAACATCCGCTGCAGCAGTGCGTCCACCGTCCGATACCCTGACAGGAAACAGAATCAGCAAAACTGACGATCAATACTGTGATCGACAGGCCGGCTGAGGTCAAGAGCAGAGCACGTTTTATTCAAGTGATCCAGAAACACGTTTAAGTCATTTTACTTTTAAACCTAATATCAAGTTTCAACATGTGATTTTTACAAAACGATTAAAAATATTCCTTCATGTCAAACGTAACATGGACAACAGGGGGCGCCACCCGTGACAAAAAGCTGTCGCCGGTAGGTGCGTTTGACTTAACGTGATGCATGCTGGTTAGAAATTTTGTCCGACTTTTGCCGGCGCTGCAAAACGTCACCATGTCACATGACATTAAACCCTCGCGGGAGAAAGGCAGCTGCGACGCCGAGTCTGCGGCTGCACAAAGTTGGAACCACACTTTTGCCTCGTCTTGCTGCAATTTGCAGATGCTGCGAGTCGCCCAGAATCGATAAAATTGAAATAAAACCCAACTCTACACTTCAATACTTTACTGTGAAAGATAAATCGCTTCTAATGAACTTCAACACTCCAATCTGAGTAACTCATTTTGTTTTTTTACTTCCAGTTTGAATGATTTGAACATAGTTTTTCTTAAATAATTTTTTGTTAAAGGGGACCTATTTTGTTTTCACACATTTTCTGGCATTTCAATTCAAATTAGCTTTATTGGCATGAATGTGTAACAACAATATTGCCAAAGAATCATACAAACTACATAAGAACAATTAACCCCATACATTTCATTAAACAAGTAATTAAAGCGTAAAGTAATCAAAGAGTGTGTTTGTGTTAAAAAAAATATAAAATATAAAATATATTAAAAATTAAAATAAAATAAATAAATAAAACATTTCAATAATGTTTCAATGTCAGATGTTCATGTTAAACATGACCAAACATGACCTCATTCAAATAATGAGGTAAAAGTATTAGTATAAAACAACTGTGAGGCCAAAACCTCAGATATCCCCCTGCTTTGAATGCTCTGTTTTAAACTGTTTTTTTCTACTAAATGAGCATATATGGAAATCCGTCAAGGAATGACATCATTCCGAGCCAGATTTCCATATACGGTAATTTGCTCCAGGCAGGGAATGCTGGCCACGCCCACAAAGGAACATGCAACCCTAGGCTGCAACCTGGGGTGAGTTCAGCAAAACGTCCCCTGACTTGTGTACGCAAGCGCACTGCATTTTCCTGCCTTTTTAATGCCATTGTGTTTACGTGAAACGTTGGGCAACGTTGCAAAGAAACATGTCGTTCAATCCGAAAAAATGTTGCAAACTGGTGCAAAACATTTTGTGATTGAACTCGCCCCTGGTAAACACACAAGACAATGGCCAACCAGAAGACAGTGGGGGGGTTTAAAGAGACAGGCGCATCTACAGCTCATTTCAGACAGAGGCTGAAATGAAGGCCTACATGAAGAGCCAGTATAAGAAAGAAAATTACTTTAAATCATGCAAAGCTGCCATACAGGTTAGAAATTGTGTCCGACTTTTGCCGGCGCAGCAAAACGTCACCGTCACGTGACATTAAACCCTTGTGGGAGCAAGGTGGCTGTGTGCGCACGTAGCACTTCCTGTTAAGTTTTAGTACCAGTCTACAAAATGTTCCAGCTCACTATCCGACCCGAGTAGCGGCGCTCACAGTAAACGTTAACTTCTACTTTTAGTTATCCACTAAATCATCTGAGTGTTCTGCTGAAGGGAGACATCAAACAGGCTGATTTGGAAAAGTACTTTTAGTATTTTTGAAATACAATTACACAGTATTTTGTTTTTTTTATTCATGTCGTGGCTGCTGTAGTTTGTAGTTCATCTTGAAACAGTTAAAAATGACAGTATTTGGTATCTTATTTTAAAATAAATTTTGATTTATCTCTGCCCATCCCCAAGTATAACTATATTTATGAAACGGGTAGGAAACTTTGACCTCCTGGGAGGCCTTACCGTGGAGGAGGGGCTTGAGAAGACTTCGCCAGAAAAAAAAAAGACCCCTGTGAGACACGTGGAGCTAACTAAAGAGGAGGAGGACACTGAAGCAAACCAAGTGGGCAGAGAGATGCTTTGAAGAGTGGTGGAAGGATAAAGGTGTAGCAGTGGACTTTCCAACAACATCAAAGGACCGTTTCAATTACATTTTACGAGATGTCTATGCCACGGTCAGAAACAGGAAAGGCGAAACTATACGGCACTGGTCTGTCCTGGTGCCTCCTCAGAGACGGAGTTTAAACTGGTGTTGAGAAAACACTGAGAAGACAAAGACTCGACACTACGGTTCGTCTGCTTTTCTTCTCGTTGAGGTTTACGGTCGGAGCAGCTGGTGACGGCAGACGTCTGTTAAAACTGGACCGACTCTTGATGAAAACTACCGGTTTTTATTTGAAAGGCGCCTCCTTGAGCGTAGTTTGGACATGAAACACTTCCGCGGGATGTGGGGACGCATTTAAAAAGTAAAATCAGAGTTTGCCAGATTTGGTGGCCGATTGGATTTCCTCTCCCGTATTACCGTAATAATCGGACGGCGTGTTTCCAACACGTAGAGCCGAACATCATGACACAAACCGTCCTTCCTTCTGAAGTGTTTCTTTTGTTTGTTTCTTACTTTTTGAAGCGATTTTAAACATCAGGGAGGGTCTGTTGTCCGCCGATTGGCCGGTTCCCTGGTCGTTGTCGATGGTTTCCATGGCGTTCACCAAGTTGTCCTCCATCTTCTCCCTGGTGGACAAAACAACACGGAGGATAATGAAACATGTTAAAGAGGCAATCAGAGAGTGTTTATCTTCTGTCCCGGACTTGGCGGTAACGTACTGCGCCACCGCCAGCTCCAGCTCCTCAATCTTCTTCTCCAGAGATGTCTGCAGGTCGCTCTTGTCCACCGAGTACTCCACGAAGAACGCCTCGAGGACGAACGCCACGAAGATACTGAAAGACAGCAGGAAGTGATCAGCACGACTACAACATGACTGAGAGAGCGCCGTGTACACGGAGGCTACGTGATGTCACAGGAAACAGTGTTTACTGAGAGGACAGCCGACGTCAGCCTTACTTGATGATGACGATGACGACGATGATGTGGAAGAGGACGAAGAAGATCCTGGCCGACACGTGGGTGACGGCGACGAAGCCGCTGCTGAGCAGTGAGACGCGGTAAGGAAGAAACACAAACCTGAATCTGAGCGAAGACGTTCAGCACAACAGAAACCAGAACTCACTGTTGGAAAGTACATTCAAATACTGTAGTTAAGTACAATGTTGAAGTACCACTACTTTAGGTTTTTTATTTTATGCTACTTTTATACTTTTTACTGCATTACATTTGATTTTTAAGACAAGTAATAAATGACGCTGCGGTAAGTTCAAACCCAGCAGAACATAAAGTGATTAAAACGAGCTGCAACATTAAAGTGATGAACACATGAATAATTATAATCTCTAATAAAATAAATATTATCCCGAAATGAGCGTTTCAGCATACGGAGTACTTTTACTTTAAGTACTTTTTCCTCAAGTACATTTTTGAAAGCAGGACTTTTACATGTTAGAGTATTTCTACACTGTGGTATTACTACTTTTATGATCAGATACACGGCCGCCCGAGTATATTTGGTGACCCATTCAAGTATTTTGCAGAGAAACACTGATAGAGATGCTATAAGACGCAGACACGGTGGATTTCTTACAAGCATGGACCAGGGAAAGCAACAGTGAACAGGTGTACCTGGGTACAACGCTGGTTTCGGTTTCGATAGGCTTCCTCATTAACAAGCCTCCTCCTTGCGTCATTTCAGCCACTTTATAAAACGCAGCTCACAGCTGATGGAGAAAGTCAACAGGGCCGACAAACAGAAAGAAAGCGGTGGGGCAGGCCGCTGTGCGTGTGTGCTGGTGTGGGAATATTAGAACTGAAGGCAAAGAGAGCAGATTCAAGAAGGCTAGTGAGTAAATTCTAAAATAAAATGTGGAGTTAAGGTAAGAAATAACCTAAAATATACTGTCGTTCTGTGGGAAACCCAGAATATATATAAATCAATTACTTTTACAGGACAACGGTGCATAAGATGAGGTTTTATCACTTGCACAATTTCCTATGGTTATAATATTAATAGCCTATGTCTAATAATAATGATAATAATAATAATAATAATAATAATAATGCTTTTGGCCCAGTTGGCAGCAGCCGGTCTGGTCCTGAGCTGACAAACTCGATTAGGTTACTTAAATTCTGTCAAATGCCCACTGCTTATATTATTTCACCATCAGTGCACAAATGTAGCCCAAGTAGTGAATGCGTGTCCGTGAGTTGAGATGCGTGCTGATGCGGGCAGTGCCAGGGCTGAATGTTTGTCCGAGTCCGCCCCTGGCTAACGCTAACAGCATCAACGTGTCAGGTACAAAACACAGGTGAGCTGACGTTCACCTTCTATACTGAAGGGAAACCAACGATGGCTACAGATGAGACGAGTCCCCAGAGATGCCCCCTCTAGGACAGAGACTCCTTTCCCTTTAACCATGAAGGGGAAGAGGAGGTAGGAGATCTGTGGTGAAGGGGCTGGAACCGGAACTGAGATTCCAGATAAAACTGAAACGATAACAAACCCTGCACCACAAGATAAATCGCTTTGAGCAACTCTTTGTTTTTTACTTGCAATTCTTTGATCTGATCCAGTGACCCAAGGTCAATCTGAATGGTTTTGAACATAGTTTTTCTTAAATACTTTTTGTTAATACTAGAATCTTGAATTTTCTCTTCAAATTGTACTTACTGGAGGAAAAACAGGGGAAATACTCAGCTCAGCGCTTCAGCAGCACAGCTAGCTCGACTCACTACACAACAACAGTGATGCACCTGCTCTAAAATAAAATGGAAGCTCTTAGAGGATCCACTCGTTCAGATCGCAGTTTTTGGAACAGTGATCAGCAGATAGGGTTTCGATCTGGTAAAATGTTGTCCCTCCGTGTGTGAGGCGTTCAAGTAAAAGGATATCGTGCCACTGGTTGACCACCGTGAGCTCCACCAGCAGGATGAAGGAGGACACCACGTTGTTGAAGTTGTTCTTGCAGTAGCTGAGTTGTGCGAAGGCCGTTCCTTTCAGCAGAGGGTTTCCACAGTACTCCTTCCCCGGGTCCGTGGAGCCCTCCTCGTAGAACTTCACCTTCCCTTTGAACAGCTCCATCCCCACCATGGCAAAGACGTAGTACACCACCTGAGGAGCAGCCAGCTTCACTACCAGGATGCTAACTTGTTATTAGCCGCGTTAGCTGCAGCAGGTTATTACATCACAGCTCTGAAAACAGGGACGCCTGACAGTATGTTTGAACTTACAATGATCAGCTGTCCAAATGTGAGGATCGCCGGTCCAATCCTGATCAGGGTGTTGATGATGGCACGAAACCTGACAGGGAACGAGTCCTCAGCGTTAGAAATACAAACCAATCAACACGTACAAGTAATGACACGTGAGTCATTTCCTTCATCTCATCAATCCCAGGTGTCCAAATGTTGCTATGCTTTCCTACAGGTTAACATATGAACCAAACTACAACCACGTTTACACCTGCTGCCAGTCAGAAACAAGTATTTTTCAGTCCCTCCAGGATTTTGTGACGTCGCGATCGACACAAATTCAACAAATCCCTGTGAATTCAGCACAACTTGCAACTTTGACCTCATCGCCGTCGGCAAACTCACTTCCTTGTTTAGAAGGAGCAGCAGACATGTGTGACACCAACGTCTCACATTTGCCTACAAAAATAACTGAATGATTCAACTATAATTCTAATGTTTCAAAATATATCTATCTATCACATCTTTGCAGATTTCACAATTTCATTGCAAAAAAATATTGCAACTTTCATTGCATTATTTTAGAAAAGCTGCCACAAAATCCGGCATTTCAGGCTGCAACAATCTGAAGCTGAAACCTTTTGATGCTGTCCACCACCCGGACCAGCCTGAGGACCCGCAGGATGAAGACGATGTCCAGGATCTGACGGCTGGTGTAACCATCCGCTGCAACCGGAAGGAAAGGATTATTCAGAAAAAGGATTTATTGTCCCAGGAGGCTCAAATCAAACAGACAGTTGGTCACATACACAGATAAACATGTACACCTCCCCATGAGGGGCTCATTTCACAATCTGGGTCGACTTATGTTGTTATACATGACATTTTTCTCAGGATGCAACACATTTTTTAATATTATAAGTTAGTGGGGTGATATAAAATATAAAGAACTTGTATTTAATCAGGTCATTTCACTGATATCAAGATCCCTTTTTCAAGAGAGTCCTGAGAACAGCAGATAGAGAGAAAAACAGATATCTGTACATAGTAAAGTTTAAAATCAGCCGATGAGACATTCAAGCTTTATTTATTTTTACAATTTATAAAAAAAGGTGTTAAGTGGTAACAAGGCAGTTTGTCTACATATATTTGGTATTTAGGGGTAAAGAGAGTAAAACAGACATGTTTTCTGAAGCAGGAGATTTTTATAAATAAAGACGACCAGTGTAGGGCAAGTTACTTCCAAAATCTAATACAATATAGATTACTGTTATTTGAATTAGTTACAGTATTACTGTCTCTGAATTGCAATGCTTTACACTACTTTTGAGGTGCTATCATTTTTTTCAGACAGTAAGATGTGCCTGCATTGGTGGGTTCGAGTAATTTTGAGTTAGAATGTGTTGTAACATGGGTTACTGAGATTGTAACAAGTATAATGTTACTGACAATTTATTAGTAATGCGTTATACTACTGCGTTACAGCAAAAAGCAAAACATTACTCTAATTGCATGACTTGTAACATGTTACTCCCAAAACTGGATACGACGATATTCATCTCCTGTAATGAGGCACAATAATAAACTGCACATCAAGTTGGTTAAGGTCGAACAGCATTAGAATAAATGAGATCTCGGTAGAGAAGCAAAAAATTATGGTTGACTGTTGTCCAGTCATCTTTCTGCAAAAACATGAGAAACCAGGTTAATCTTTAGTGTCTGTGCCAGTCTGACCTCATGCCGTTTAAACGCCCTGCTGTTAAGTTTCTTTGTAAGACTGGACAGTTTCATTGTCAGTATGTTCATGTAGTACATGTTTAGTCTCATCAGCATTCAGTACGAGATTCAGGAGAGATGTCTGAAGGACGTTAAAGCAGATATGAGAGGAGCCAGATGCAGACAAGACTGTGTCATCTGCATAAAAGCGGATATTATGTGCTGTTACTATACATCATATTATTATTATTTGTATGTGTTTGTACGTTAGAAGTAGAATGGGAGCCAAAGCCTTTAGCTATCAGACCCCTGTTTGGGTTCGGGAAGCATCCAACATCTCCGTATATAAAAGGAGGCTTAAAACTTTTCTGTTTAATAGAGCTTATAGTTAGGCCTAGGGTATTTTATGATTTCTTATAAAAGTTATAATTATTTATTATCTTGTTGATTCACCATCATGCATCTTATTGTACTTTGTTGTATTTTTGTGTATATCTTATGTGTTTTTATATCTCATTTTGCTCATTTTTATGTGTCTGTACTTTATAATTGTACTGGCACCATGTCGTTGGTAATTTTACACTTATTTTACACATAAACCTGACTTGCCTTGACTTGTGTGGGAGTGATAACTTTGTTAATGAAAAGTATAAATAGTAAAGGACCTAGTACTTATTTATCCCAAGAGAGGCTGTTTGAGACCCAGACAGGGCAGTCAGATGCAGGTCGACGTTTAAGAAAGACCAACAAAACCAGTGGATGTGTCATTTAGTATCAATTATCATTTTAATGAATCTGTTGTTAATTTGTTAGTCAACAAAATATCAAAAGGGTGAAAATGTCCCACGAATTCCACATCGAGTGTCAGCGTCACAGGAGGGATTATAAAAAATGAATGAAGCTCATTTATTTCTGTTCTTAAAAAGTCATCTTTCATAGCCACCCACTGCTATGGTGCTGTTGTAGGTTTTTTTTGCATTGTGCTAAACTCTCAGATGTCTTACTGTAAACTGAGGTTTTTGTCAGTCCCTCCGGGTATAAATATGCATGGTTAGGGGTAGGTTTAGCCCTGTAAAATCCTGGAGGGATTATTTAACGATTCAACGTTTAAATCGTAAATTTCATCGCAATTTTTTAGAAAAGATTCCAAAAAATTTGGCATTTTAGGCCACAACAAACAGTAAAAAATGTAAAATCTGACTGTTTTGCATTTTAATCACGTCTTCCTCCTGCAAAAACCTCCAGTCTAATTATAGAGCCAACCCAAAGTGTATTAAGTTACAGAGAGACGTTAGAGAATGGATGGTGGTTTTGTTTGATTAATGCCTTCAATTATTAATTGATTATTAAATTACTCTACCGTCAATAAATAAATCCACTATTTGTTTCCAGCATTACAAAGTGTGATGACCCGTTTTCTAAGCTGCATGCTAAAGCTCAACTGTCACTAAGTTCAAATAAATCAAAACAGCACATACGTGACTCTACGGCGGAGTTGACGATCGTGGCGATGAGAGCGGAGATGACGATGATGGTGTCAAACCTGAAACCAGAAAAATAAACAATCAGAAAACAAACATTTCAAGTTGAACATGAATACTTTTCTTCCACAGCGATGATGCTGAAAGCAGAACCAGCATTAGCGGGAAATGCAGCCGGTCGTCTTTCACCTTGTGTGCGTTCACATGACAACACAAATATAAAGCAGCATACGGCGCCACCGCTCAAGCATTTCCCCATGGACCTCCACGATAAAAGAGAATTATTATTCATCTGATTTTGTTTAATCTTTTTCTTTACCAAGTTTATATTCTCCTGGCAAGTTCTCCAGTTCTCCATTTATGTACACATAATGAATGTTTGTGTTTTAGAAGCAATAAAGTAAAAAAAAACAACAACAACAAAAAAAACACTACTGAGCATGTGCAATTAAAACCTCACAGTATCACAGAAGCTAGAAAACTGTTTTGGCTCAGAGAGCAATTTCCATTCAAATGAGAAGGAGCCGCCATCTTTGAGTCTAGTCCTTTAAAAACATCCACGAAACCCACAAACACGTCTGACCGCCACCGCAGCTGCACAGCTCGCCAGCAGGGGGCGCACAGCTGGAAAAACTGCAAAAGTACAGCGTCAACAGGTGCAGCAAAAGAGTTTCAGTTGGCCGTAACGCGATCAGTGGCCACTTTATTAGGTACACCTGAGCAATCTGTTCTGAAGCCTGCAGAGTTCAGTTTGTGTTGTAGCACTGAGCTCAGTCAGTGATGGTGTCGTCCTGAACCGTTTAACTTTCTGAACTCCTCGTGTTTGGTAACACAAAAGGACATCAAAATAGTAACACCTCTCAGCATGATGTAGTCCAGGACAAACACCACCTTAAAGACAAATGTTATGCCAGCAGGGTTAATTGGACAGGTGTACCTAATAAAGTGGCTCCTGAAAGTAAAAGCTTTCAAAGTGAAATCAAAACAGCGAAACCCCAGAGAATGTGTAAAGTCACAGCTTTTTCTTTTTTTTGTTGTTTAATTTGTACAGTTTCTCTTTTAATTTTCTGGACAAGATTTTTTTTATTTTTACTTTCAGACTTTTTGGCCCTAAAGTAACTCCATAGTTCAGAAGTTGTTTTACTCCCTAAAAAAGGTGAATAAATATGGTCTCGTCATTGATTTATTGTGGGGTGGGAACAATAAATCAATGAAAAGACCATATTTATAAAGACTTTGCCTTATTGTGGGAGAATGTTGTATTTTGCTTTTATAGAAGTCAAAGTAAAGAAAAGATGTACTTCATTATAAATTTATTAATTCTGTTGGCAAAACATTTATAAACATAAATTCAGCACTAAAAAAAATAAAAAATAAAAAATAATCAGTACTTTTTCTCCATGAAGTTGTACATTATATTAATCTGATTTCTGGCTCCAACAACAAAAAGGTTAAGGTTAAAACTGTCAACATGTGGTCCTCTTTCTCTTTGTAATTGCCTATAAGCTTCCCCTGGCTAAACTGTATTGTATTCTGTCTACGTGTTATAGGTTTGTATATTGTTATGTATATTTTGGTAAGTCACTTGTGTTTTGTATCCTATTTTTGCAATAAAGATGACTTGAAAAAAAATTTAAAACTAAAAATCAATAACAAGTGTCAGCGAGCGGATCCAAGCGCTTACAGGCCGGGACTGAAGATAAAAGCAGCAGCAGGTAATGGAACTGAAACATGTGGCACGTACCTTGTACTTATAATCTGGGACGCAGATAAGCTGTTTGAGACGGACGTGACAGCTCATAGGGTTACATTTGTTGATGTTTCATTATAAATGTTATCAGAAAGAGTTTCTCCAAAACACTTATTGAGTTTCAAACACAAACACTTTCAAACCAGTACTGAAATAGAAACTGTTATTTTGTACAAAGTTAAACACATTTTCTTCAACACTTACGTCGACCCAAGATCTTGCAAATCATAAAAAAACAAAAACAAAAGTGTAAATAGTTGAATAAAAACGTCCCAAAGTGTTCGATTAATTTAGCGTTAACCTAACGTTAACGATAAGTTTTCTAGGATGTAGGGATGTCACGATAGCAGATATCTAGTATACCGATACCAGAGAAATTCCAAGATTTTTGATACCACAGTAAAAAACAAAAACCTAAACAATAAATCTAAATGTTTAATAAAACATTTAAACTTCACAAAGAACAACTAACAGCTGTGAGAGGATGTCCAGGACAGATGAGTGGTGGTTTAATGTCAATATATTTATAAATGAGCAAGTACAACCTCGCAATGTGCTTAATACATTTTTGTTTTCAAACTCACAGGTGCGAGATCTCTATGTTGAAAAACAAATTATTATTATTGGTGTTGATGATTTAAATGGCTCGTATTGCCCGACTCCTCCCACACTAACAGGTGCGTTGGACAGACTTTCAGCTCTTAGCGCTGCAAACTGCATCGCCGTTGATCCAAACTTTGAGACGTCTGCCTAAATTAGCTCTCCAACATCCGAGAACTGGCTTTGACACGGAGCTGTTGAAGGCAACGGCTGCCAAAACTGCTGAATATAATATAATCATATTTTCAGGGTTCTGGCAACGACTTGGTATCGAAGTGTCGGCTTTCGTGACATCCCTGCTTTCAACTTTTCCACAGATCAACTCGAGCATCATGTGATATCTGAGACCAATCAGACGCTGGGGCTCCTCTCCAATTCGTCATCCTCATAAACAGCCACCTGTGGACAAACGTTACCCAGAATCCATTGGTTATTTGGGACAAACGCTGAAAATCCGACGGTAAACGCCGGCTCGTCCTCACCAGTTCCAGAAGCTGTGTCTGGAGAAGAACGCCCGGGGCTCAAACACGTAGAGCTTCAGCAGGATCTCCAGCAGGTACAGAGCCAGAAACACCCACTCTGAGTTAGCGATCATCGGATTCCTCTCGTCCAGACCGATGAACACGGCGTTCACCAGGATGATCACGTCGTACACAATTACAAAGGCCCTGAAACACACACACAGCAGAGCACAGCTGATGAGTTTCTGCAGGTCAAGGTTCATCCTCACCAAACTCTTTAAATCAAGACTTCTTTTTACCGCTGCTTTTATTAAATCATATTTAAGACTTTAGTTTGATATTTTGCACTTCACTGTAACTTTTACGGTCCTGTTTTGGCGGTAAAATGCTCCTCAAATTTCTAAAATCAGATATTCCTTGCTTTTGAACTCACTTGGTTTCTCCTCTCTCCATTACATTTACTCATTTGGCAGACGCTTTTATCCAAAGCGACTTCCATTTGAGATGAAACAACATACAAGCATCAACAGAGCATCAAATACAGCACGAGATCTACAGCTGACAATAAATACTAGTAACAGCTCATAGTACATATCACATCAATGGGGTAAATACCTAGGGAAGGAAGTAAGAGTTAAAAAGTGCAATCAATACAAGATCATTGTAGGAGAAAGAAGAAGAAGAGCACAGGAAGTGCATGTTAGAGGTCAGGAGCTAGAGCTGTTATAAGAGGAAGTGTTCTCGGAAGAGATGAGTTTTCAAGAGCTTCTTGAAGTTAGAGAGGGACGTCCCTGCTCTGATTGAACCTTCTCACCGGGGGGTGCGGGTGCATGCCCCCTGTAAGAAAGTTTTGTAAATTTTAAAGTTAAATGCATTTGCATTGTGGTGCAAAATTAAGAGGCTAAATATCTTGATACGCTTGTAAACAATGTTGTGCTTTAATAAAATATTTGATCATAAAGCCATTGTAGAGCTATAAATGGTGACAAAACAGTAACAAAAGTCAACAAATTTATTTAATGTTTTCCCAAAAACCCTGAATCAAAGACAGAATAAGTAATTTCCCTAACCTTTTATTGTCGTTTGTTTACTTTTATTGGACACATGCAATATATATATAATATATATTTTATACTTTCCAAACAGAGTCCGAACTTGATAAATAATCTTGTATGTGGTTCTCGTACGGTGTAACATGAAGACTTCACAGCCTCTCTTCAGGTAGGACTCTAACACTGCAACACTTGTCGTTGTAAAGAGACAAACTGACAGGATAAAGTCACTAACCTGCTCGTCAGCTCGCTCTGGGCTTTTACACTGGATTTACCATGAAGGCTTTAATACGTGCAAGGTTTAGCTGAAGGTGGCGAGCCTTCATCCATCGTGCGGGAAGGATAGGTAGAGATGCGTATCATCTGCGTAGAAGTGGTAAGAGAAGCCGTGCGAGCGAATGATTGGCCCCAGTGAGGTGGTGTAAACTGAGAATAGAAGGGGCCCTAGCACTGAGCCTTGGGGCCCCCCTGTGGAGAGGCAGTGGGAGGAGGATAATTGTCCTCGCCACAAAACCGAGAAGTAGGATTTGAACCACAGGAGAGCTTTACTCGAGATGCCCATTGCTGAGAGTGCAGATAGCAGGATCCTGTGATTGACTGTGTCAAAGGCAGCTGATAGGTCAAGCAGGATAAGAACCGAGGATTGGGCTGCAGCTTTAGCTGACCTTAGGGCTTCTGTTCTGATATAGTGTTCTGATATGGATCTAGGAGGTCATTCCTGTAGTCAGACAAAGTCTCTAGTAAAGTTCTCCGCTGTCTGGTTCGCGGTGCGTCCGGGCAGCTGAACGCTCTTCTCCGCTGTAAAAACAGCGGAGAAGAGCCTGCTCGAACCTGCTCGAGCTGTGAGTCCAGACACGTAGCTGGTAGAGATTTGCAACATAAACATCCAATAACTGAAGCGCAGCCTTGCTCTGTTTGGGACTGTGAGCTGCACTTTATCGAAGCTGCATAAGTTAATTTGCGTGGATTTGTGGTGAGATTTCTGATTTTTGAGTCCACAGACATGTGGGAGAGATTCCGTATGTGCAGAAAGTTTTGAACATGAGGTGAAAACTGTCTGAAAGACGGGAGCTATTAAAGTCCAGGAGTTTATCACTGAATTAAATAATTTCTCATGGAGATGAAAAGGAGCCACAATCACATTTAAAGAGGTCACTTCCCCAAACAAAGACACAAAGAGGAGGGAAGACTGACTCAGCAGGGACAATGTTAAATAAAGTTGATCTACAGAAGATGTGAAAGCAACACAGAATGACTGAGAGCTGCCCTGACTTACATTCTGTTAAGATGCTGATCAGACAGCATGGGTATTGCACAGGTGTCCCTTAGGCTGGCCACAATAAAAGGCCACTCCAAAATGTGTAGTTCCATCACACAGCACAACGCCACAGATGTCGCAAGTTTTGAGGGAGCGTGCAGTTGGCATGCTGACTGCAGGAACGTCCACTGGAGCGGTTGTCCGTGAATTGAATGTTCATTTCTCTATCATAAGCCAAAGGCATTTCAGAGAATTTGGCAGTACATCCAACCGGCCTCACAACTGCAGATCACGTGTAACCACACCAGCCCAGGACCTCCACATCCAGCATCTTCACCTCCAAGATCATCTGAGACCAGCCACCCGGACAGCTTCTGCAACAATCGGTTTGCATAACCAAAGAATTTCTGCACAAACTGTCAGGAACCGTCTCAGGGAAGCGCATCTGCATGTTCTTCGTCCTCAACGGGGTCTCGACCTGACTGCAACTTCACACAGCCGTTGAAGAGGAGTGGACCAACACTCCACAGGCTCCAATCAACAACCTGATCACCTCTATGTGAAGGAGATGTGTTGCACTGCGTGAGGCAAATGGTGGTCACACCAGATACTGACTGGTTTCCGGACCCTTCTGGACCCCCCCGGACCCCCCCATACAGTGAAACTGCACATTTTGGAGTGGCCTTTTATTGTGGCCAGCCTAAGGCACGCCTGTGCAATACCATTTCCCGCCCCAATATACAAAATATAATATGGATTATGACGGCAAAGGAGAAGTGCTCACTAACACAGATTTTGACAGATTTGTGAACAATATTTGAGAGAAACAGGCCTTTTGTGTCCATAGAGAAAGTCTTAGATCTTTGAGGTCAGCTCATGATGAACGGGGGCAAAAACAAAAGTGTTGCCTTTATAATTTTGTTCAGTGTAGTTAGGTGAATTGTCTCCTGCCACCTGAATTTTGTGTTTTTCTTTACATAAAAAAACAAACTGGTGCAGCATTCATCAGAATGCAGGAAATAATGAGTTTAATGCACAAAATTTTCATATAATTCAGCATTAAAGATTTCTTAAAAATGGTGTTAAAATCTCGTCTCGTGGGTTAAGTGTCTCGTCACACCCCTAACGACAACACATTCTACCATACGGACAATGGTTTGCACAACTATACATTTAAAATCTACTCTGGAACAGACAAACTGAGCATGCCGTTGTTTCGGTCTCACCTGTGTTGGACCATTCGGCAGAGGAGGCGGCTGGGGGCCGACGTGTAGAGGGCGGGGCACACACTGTGGAGCGGGTGTGGTCTTGACTTGAGTGTGATGACTTCGATGTTCATCAGGTCGGCGAGCTGGACGAAAGCCACCTTACCTGTCAATAACCCAACCAACAGGCAGATTTAAAACATCAGATTAAACAGACTTTGGATGTGATCGTAGCTTCTGTGGAAAACACTGGGCAGCATGTTCGTCTCCTAAACCCACGCTACAACTTTTGGGCTACAGACCAAGCAGGAACCTCCGGGTCTGAAAAGTGAAGTCAGTGCCATCTTCTCTAACAGCCAGCAGGGGGCGACTCCAGCGGCTGCAGAAAGAAGAAATGTTTCTACTTGTCAGCTGATTTATTCCCTCAGTAAACACTTTCCTGATGAGTTTCTGGTCTCAGTCGCTAGTTTCAAGTCTTCTTCAACACAGCATGATGTTCATTTAGTAAATTATGGTCCCATTTAGAGGAACACAGACCAGGAAGCAGGGGAGGCTTTAGGGCGGGGCTACAAGCTGATTGACAAGTCGCTACTATGGCAATCGTGGGTGCTCATTTTTCAGGTAAGTACATTTTGTTTTACGTTTGTTGCTGCCTGGTTACAAAAATCATGTTGGCCAAAAATGCCAAACTGGAGGCTTCCTGCTTCTCTTCACTCGATGCCGTTGGAGCAAAAAAAAGCTCAACATAACGTTCAAACAGAGAAATGAAGCAGTAAAAGCCGTGTCACGACTCTTTATATTTCAGTGTTTCAACAATATGATGTTGCAAAGAAAAAGCAACATCCACAGTAAGTTTTTAATGGTGTGTTCAGGTGCTTCTTTTCACCTGGTAAAGTCTGCGACTTCAGAGTTTATCAGCAGGAAGTTCCTCTCAAACAGCTGAAACCCGAGTGATAAACAGGGACCAGTTCCATTCTGTTATTATTGTTTGTTTTAATTTAATTTCAGGAAGACGCAAATTGATCAACTGTTAATGTGCCAACAGGCAGATTATCAGCCGGTATCAGGGTCTCGTTTCCCCCGGGGGGCGACGGAGGGAACATGTCTCCCGCACTTTCATCGTTTGTGTCAAACTCCCTGTAAATGAGACGAGGAGCTGATCGTCATGTTGATACGCTCATCTTGTTTGCAATCAGTTAGCGAGTGCCCACAGTAATTAGGCTTTACGGAGGGTTTGTTTGGCCCTGGGTTTTTCCTGCAGACACAACTCAGGGTTGAAAAAAATATCTTCCTCTGTGTGTTTTATGGGATAACACATTTTAATCCATGTTTTTATTTATTCATTCTTCTTCTTCTTCTAAGCAGGAACAAGAATCCAGCGGCAGTAACAGACGGCACTCTGCAGTGAAAATACAAATACTACAGTATTTATAATAAAATATCAGCTTTCCATAAAAACATCAGTAATACAAAGAGAGATGTAACTTCTTGATGGAAAACTAAGTCAATTCAGACTCAGGATATTCTAATCAATAGTTCATCTCTCCGCCAGAATATTAGGAAACAGCTGTTGGGAAATAAATTAACTCAAATTGACAGAAAATACAAAAACATTTAGAGATCCAGAGTCTTCTGACTGTTATGTTATATTGTTAGAAGAGTGATGCATTAATATGAAGGCATTTAAATTGTATTTTTATGTCTTGTTATTTATTATTCAAGGCTGCAGACGTTTCTTTTTGCCGCAGCCTTTCATTAAGTCAGATTCGTTTCCAGCTGCTGACGTCAGCGGTCGGTAGATTTGGGGTCAGGGGTTAAACCCGTGGCGCTCTGAGTTAAGCTTCTGTTGGTTGGTGCATCTGTGTCCGCTGGGAAAACATGAGGCTTCAGAGACCTGGGAGTCGATTTGTGCGCACAAGAGTTTTCACTTATTGCGTCTCAGGTCGTCACCACTGATTTGTTCTACCTGTCTAAAGCTCGTCTTTCTTTTCTATTCTGTTGGCTCTTTAATGAATTGTATTAAAATGTCCTTTTGTGGCGAGTTTCTGCTGCTGAAACGTGCTGAATAAATGAACCACCGCAGCTTTAACCTACGCACCTCTTTTAAACCAGCTGATGATCTGCAGGTTCTATGATAACAACCTGCAGAACAAACCGTGTGTTCACCCTCTGTCTTTATGCGATATCAGAGTTTGTCCCTCTGTGAGGAAGATACAGTGCCTTGCGAAAGTATTCGGCCCCCTTGAACTTTTCGACCTTTTGCCACATTTCAGGCTTCAAACATAAAGATATAAAACTGTAATTTTTTGTGAAGAACCAACAACAAGTGGGACACAATCATGAAGTGGAACGAAATTTATTGGATATTTCAAACCTTTTTAACAAATAAAAAACTGAAAAATTGGGCGTGCAAAATTATTCAGCCCCTTTACTTTCAGTGCAGCAAACTCTCTCCAGAAGTTCAGTGAGGATCTCTGAATGATCCAATGTTGACCTAAATGACTAATGATGATAAATAGAATCCACCTGTGTGAAATCAAGTCTCCGTATAAATGCACCTGCTCTGTGATCATCTCAGAGGTCCGTTTAAAGCGCAGAGAGCATCATGAAGAACAAGGAACACACCAGGCAGGTCCGAGATACTGTTGTGGAGAAGTTTAAAGCCGGATTTGGATACAAAAAGATTTCCCAAGCTTTAAACATCCCAAGGAGCACTGTGCAAGCGATAA
>NC_060153.1:33104494-33105942 GCF_021292245.1 Micropterus dolomieu
CCTGTGTGAAATCAAGTCTCTGTATAAATGCACCTGCTCTGTGATCGTCTCAGAGGTCCGTTAAAAGCGCAGAGAGCATCATGAAGAATAAGGAACACACCAGGCAGGTCCGAGATACTGTTGTGGAGAAGTTTAAAGCCGGATTTGGATACAAAAAGCTTTCCCAAGCTTTAAACATCCCAAGCAATTGATTGTGCAAGCAATAATATTGAAATGGACGGAGTATCAGACCACTGCAAATCTACAAAGACCCGGCCGTCCCTCTAAACCTTCAGCTCATACAAGGAGAAGACTGATCAGAGATGTAGCCAAGAGGCCCATGATCACTCTGGATGAACTGCAGAGATCTACAGCTGAGGTGGGAGACTCAACAATCAGTCGTGTACTGCACAAATCTGGCCTTTATGGAAGAGTGGAAGGAAGAAAGCCATTTCTTAAAGATATCCATAAAAAGTCTTGTTTAAAGTTTGCCACAAGCCACCTGGGAGACGCACCAAACATGTGGAAGAAGGTGCTCTGGTAAATGTAAAATGCTCCGTACTTGTATAGCGCCTTTCTAGTCTTTTCGACCACTCAAAGCGCTTTTACACTACATCTGCATTCACCAGTCACACACATTCATACACAGAGCCTAAGTGCTCAAACGGAAACTAGCATTCACACTCACTCATACACTGGCGGAATAGCCGCCAGGGGCAAATCGGGGTTCAGTATCTTGCCCAAGGACACTTCGACATGCAACCAGGGGGAGGGATTCCGATTAACGGCCAACCCGCTCTACCTCCTGAGCCACAGCCGCCCCATCAGATGAAACCAAAATCGAACTTTTTGGCAACAATGCAAAACGTTATGTTTGGCGTAAAGGCAACACAGCTCATCACCCTGAACACACCATCCCCACTGTCAAACATGGTGGTGGCAGCATCACGGTTTGGGCCTGCTTTTCTTCAGCAGGGACAGGGAAGATGGATGGAGCCAAATACAGGACCATTCTGGAAGAAAACCTGATGGAGTCTGCAAAAGACCTGAGACTGGGACGGAGATTTGTCTTCCAACAAGACAATGATCCAAAACATAAAGCAACATCTACACTGGAATGGTTCACAAATAAACATATCCAGGTGTTAGAATGGCCAAGTCAAAGTCCAGACCTGAATCCAATCCAGAATCTGTGGAAAGAACTGAAAACTGCTGTTCACAAACGCTCTCCATCCAACGTCACTGAGCTCGAGCTGTTTTGCAAGGAGGAATGGGCAAAAATTTCAGTCTCTCGATGTGCAAAACTGATAGACGTACCCCAAGCGACTTACAGCTGTAATCGCAGCAAAAGGTGGCGCTACAAAGTATTAACTTAAGCTGAATTATTTGTTAAAAAAGTTTGAAATATCCAATAAATTTCGTTCCACTTCATGATTGTGTCCCACTTGTTGTTGGTTCTTCACAAAAAA
>NC_060153.1:33105962-33137247 GCF_021292245.1 Micropterus dolomieu
CTCGAGCTGTTTTGCAAGGAGGAATGGGCAAAAATTTCAGTCTCTCGATGTGCAAAACTGATAGACGTACCCCAAGCGACTTACAGCTGTAATCGCAGCAAAAGGTGGCGCTACAAAGTATTAACTTAAGGGGGCTGAATAATTTTGCACGCCCAATTTTTCAGTTTTTTAATTTGTTAAAGTTTGAAATATCCAATAAATTTCGTTCCACTTCATGATTGTGTCCCACTTGTTGTTGATTCTTCACAAAAAATTACAGTTTTATATCTTTACGTTTGAAGCCTGAAATGTGGCAAAAGGTCAAAGTTCAAGGGGGCCGAATACTTTCGCAAGGCACCGTATGTGTGAAGACAGTGACAATGCAGAAGGTTGAGGGCTGCTGTGACGGTGCAGAAGCTGAGCATCTGGACAAAGCCAGACTCAGTTTAAACGCCCGCCGGCCGTTGTTCAAAAAGAAAAAGGAAGCGGTAAATAAATGCATGGACCCTTAACGTTAAATTGGTTTTCACAGATTTTCAAAGAGTCACTTCCTTCTTCTTTTCTGTGGACAGCTTCTTCCTCGCTCTGACTGCAGATACATGAAGGTTTGATGGATTCATGAAACAAAGTTACTTAAATAAAAAAAAAAAAGGCACAATGGGGTTTATGGTTATTTAACAATAAATGCGCTAAATGAATTTGCTTTGTTAGATCTTTGATGCACTAACAACTGCAATCCTTCTGTTTCTGCATGTTTATCACAAAGAGCTCTGTGCTCTGGTATCTAATTAATAATTATAATTCCTCTTTTAGCTGACGCTTTTATCCAACGAGGGGTCAAGTGTCCTGCTCAGGGACACATTGGTGGAAGCCAATCAGTGATGGAGCACTGTCAGGTACAAAACAGGCAGCAGAGTTTCTTCTCTAATGGCATTAAATCTGCTGTCACTGACGGCCAATGGGAGTCTGTGTGCGACCCACCGATGCAGCCCTGGTTCTGGTCGTCGGAGACGCTCCACAGCAGCTCTCTCTGGGCGTTGCTCATGCTGGGCTGGACCAGTCGGACCACTTGGTTCCAGTTCGCCTGGGTCACCACCGGCTCCCCGCCCTCCTCCCGCTTCTCCTGCAGGACGGCGAACGCTCGCACCATCTTGTGCCTTTTGGCCCTCACCAGCTGCCGTACCTCCTCCTGGAGGACACAGAGAGAGACTTCATCACAGAGATCTAGAAGATGAAAACATCTCCAGGTTTCTCTGAGCTGGAAGCGGTTTGTGTCGATGTTCACGTCATGTTCGTGACCAAGAGAAGAAAAATAAAGAGATGGGGGTTAGGGTTAGCTTCAAATTCTTTTTAGTGAGAATCTACAGTGTTGCACTACTATCCTGCTGTTCAGTGATGGGGTTCAATCCCCGGCTCCTCCAGGCTGCGTGTCGAAGTGTCCTTGGGCAAGATACTGAACCCCGAATTTCCCCTGGCGGCTGTTGCCAGTGTATGAATGTGTGTGAATGGTGAATGCAGATGTGGTGTAAAAGCGCTGTGAGCGGTCGAAAAGACGAGAAAGGCGCTATACAAGTACGGAGCATTTACATTTTATTTGACAGCAACTTCTGAACGCAGCACGGAAGCTACACACTGCGTCATGCTCGGTGTTCGGGTCAGGCTCAGTGACTCCTCCCTCTGATCCGGGTCGGTTTCTTCAAGTCTAACGGATTTTGAGAGATTTTTTTATATTTGCTAATTGACCCTTCACTAAGCCACACCCTGAATACGCAGCTGGCCAATCACAGCGCAGTATAGGACTCGCTCTAACTGACGTCCGACACTTTCATGGCTGCGCTGCAGTGACTAATGCAGAAACAGTCGTTTTCTAGCTTTTTCTGGCTGTATTTTTCTAAGATCTGGTCAAACGCTGTTCCTGCAGCATCTTGTAACAGTTACAGCAGCTACCAGAGAGACTGAAAGGAGAAGGACGATTTATTCTCTTTCCAAAACCTAAAACAAATCCAGAAACATGTGGACACGGCTGTGGATTGTTCCTAATGTGATGTTAGCTAACGCTAGCTAACTTCCTGCTGAATGTAAAGTAAGTTAGCTTTAGCTTCTATCTTTCATATTTTTCAGGTCAGTCTGAGCCAGTTTGCGTCAGTCTGACAGCCTGAATTCAACCTTGAAATGTGTAATGCGACTGCTTCTTTCTGAGGTCGCTTTTTTCAACAAATTTGACAATATTTCTCCGGGGAGCGCAGCAATAGACAGGGGCAGCGCCGACAGTTTGTCGGACTTAACAGTAACTAAGATGGGCGGGGCTTAGCGAAGGGTCAATAGAGGGTACGTGCATGACGTCACAGAACACAGTTACACTCAGTGGCAGACAGACGAGCAGCAGTGTTAGCTTGAATCAGCTAAAACACAAATTCTGGCTCACCGGTTCCTTGGTGAGCAGTAAGGATCACCGTCGAGTCCAGCAAATATTCACTTGTTTTACTCCCAGTTTGCTAATCGCAGTCTTGGTAACAGATGTTTTGCCACTCAGTCCAGCGTGTTCCGGAAGGGGAAGTGACATCAAAGCCTACCCTCTATTGTGTTTTTATGCGTTTTTGCACCTGAGAGCCACCATACAGAGCGCTCGACTACCACCCCAGCAGACCAGGTAACTTTCCCACAGACATCAGGACCTCAGGGGCCCCCGAAGTTGTCTGAGTAGCAATCACATTGTTGTAATTAGATTAACGACAGTTGTTTCGGTAAGCTGAAGATAAACTGAGATAAAAGGCTGTCTTATAACAGAAGGTTCGAGGTTGAGATTACAGATGTCAGAGGAGTAGAGTGATGCATCATGGGTTCTTTGTAGCTTTAATGCTGCTAGGCGAGTCAGTCGGCAGTAAAACATTCAGTCGGTTCAGTTTAACCTGCAGGAGTTTGACGCCTCGTGTTTCGCTGCCAAAGAAAAAACTAATTCATGACGAGTGAAGAAGAGCGGAGATCTTCTCCCGACAAGAATTAATGCTGACGCCGAGGAGGAGGAGCAGCTGACAAACAGAGGCTGAAACCTTCCGCCAGAGAAAGACAAGATACAAACATGTCTTTCTTCTCTTTAGACTAACTGTCTCAGCAGCACGGGTCGCTGAAGGTGTTCTGTCCTTCTGAAGTCTGCGGACTTTCAATTTCAGACATTTCAGTGCCATCAAACTACCACTGAAGCAAACCCGGGGCTGGAAGTACCAGGTACTGTAACTCGGTGCAGACTGGATCACACCGTCGTACCTTCAGGTATTTCTTGTAGTTGTTGTAGACGACGGCCAAGAAGACGGACATGAAGATGTAGGTGTTGATGAGGATGTACAGGATGAAGAAGATGGCGAAGACCGAGCTGGTGTTGTACGCCGGCATCCTGCGGAAGAGAAGCAGAAAACCGAACATGCAGATAGACAGATAAAAGTTTCTGAGAGTCACTTCCTTCTTCTTTTCTTCCTCTGACTGCAGAAACATGAAGGCGCTGTGATAAATTCATGACTTGCTAAAATAACTAAATGAAAAAAGGAGAAAATAAGCTGAAATTTCTTCCCCTGTGAATGCGTTTCTGCTGCATCACCAACTTCCTCCTTTATGGTAGGAGGTTGTATTTAGCTGTAGTAGAAAGGCGTTTTAAAAACACTTTTACGATTTCACTTATACGACCTCGGGTCAGAGGTCACCGGAGTCCTCCGGGCTCAGATCAGTGAACACAGACTGAGGAGGATTTGTTCCAGGGTCTTACATGACGTCGGGGCTGTTGGCCGTGGTGACGAGGACGTAAAGGTCGAAGACGACCTCCAGGTAGTTGGTGAAGTACGGAGTTCCTTCCACAGTCTTCAGTCCTCTGCACACAAAACACACGGAGATCAGCAAACAATTGAAATTCTGAAAAGAGCCCAAAGTGACGCCTTCACATTGTTTGTTTTGTGTAACCAACAGCACAAAGCTCAAAATGATTACAAATAAATTAAAAGGAAAAGAAGCAAATCTTCACATCTGTGAACTGTGAAATGGTTTTACATGATAAACGTCTTAATCCATCAAAGTAGTTGACAGTTTTCTGTCACCGACTGATCCTGTCAGCTGTACTTAATAAGTATTTAAGTAAACTGTTGGTAAACTAATCATTATTTTATATAAACTCTTCATGTGTTTTGTGTAAAATTCTTAACTTGTAAAGAAACTGAAGCTGTCAGATAAACGTAGAAGTAAAAAGTACAATACCTGCATCTGAGGCAGAGTAGAAGGAAATACTCGAGTACAAATACTTCTAATTTGTACTTACAGTATCTCACAAAGCGAGTCCACCCCTCACATGTCTGTAAATACTTGATTAAATCTTTTCATGTGACAACACTGAAGAAATGACACGTGTAAAGAAGTGAGTGTACAGCTTGTATAACTCTCCTCAAAATGTCTAAACCGCTGGCAACAGTGAAAATGTCCACATTGGGCCCAATTAGCCATTTTTTACAGGACGAATATCTTCAAACCGTCTTTTTACAGTTTAAACTGATCAGAGAAGAAGCGAAAGGTTAAAACACTCACACTGTGGGCGGCTTCGTATTTCACCCAGCGCTCGCAGCATTAAGAGTTGCCAGACTTTAAATTGTCCCGAGTTTTGTCTGTCAGGAGTCATTCATGTACAGTATGCAGCCTGAGGGGAAGACTCGGGGCTGAAAAACCCTGTGGTTTCTTTTTTCGGGTTAAAATAAATTCATTTTTACTGTTAGGGTCCTTATCCAAGCTTCAGGCTCTGCGTCGTAAATACAAGATTCTTCATCATACAGGATCGGGTCAAAACCACTAAACAGGTTACTAATACAGCGCCTTACAGCTCTCATGATCTTTTGTTGTATTGCCATTTTTATGAAAATAAAGTGTGTGTGTGTGTGTGTATATATATATATATATAAAATAATAATAAGTCAAGGTTCTGCTCAAGTGCTTGCTCATGATTGGGTCTCTGTTAATAGACCACAGTCTGACATGCTCTGTATGAAAAGTGCAGTGAGATAACTTCTGTGGTAAATTAGCGCCATATAAATAAAATATTTATCCAGTTTCATCATAATTTGTTCGTTTTGCACAAAATATAACTAAAATTCTATTGAATCGATTAGTTTAACAGAAAATTAATTAGAAACTATTATTATAATAATAATTAATCATTTAAGTCATTTTTTCCTGGAAAAAAAAACTCCTAAAATTCACTGGTTCCAGCTTTTCAGCCGTTTCCTACAGTGACCTGAATCTCTGTGGGTTTGAAGACCTTTCAGGACGTCAGCGTGGAGATAAAGCCAAGGTTTAATAATAAATCAGCAATCGATAATGAAAATAATTGCTAGCTGCTGCCCAAATATAAAAGCAGGAAATGGCAACGCCCCCTTTATTGATCGGACTTCACGCTCTGTAGCCGGGTTCTGTTTGCTGCTCTGGTAGAACTGAAACTTATGTGCGATGGATCGATCAGCTGGAGGCCACCCGCTGCCTTCCAGCCTTCAAAGCTTGTACGTCTGTTTGGAAAAAGCTCGTGCAGTGGATTGTAAAGGAGGACGCCGTCTCACCGTTTGCCCAGCAGCTTGAGGGCCATCAGGGAGAAGATGAGGAGGCTGAACATGAAGAGCAGGAAGACGTAGAAGATCTGAGGCAGAGCGTTCCGGATGCTTCTGAACGCTCGGCGGAGCTGAACACAAACAAACAAACAGACCGCAGAGTTTAGGAGGCCGCTCGTCCTCCCAGAGGACGCAGACTCACAGACACAAACTAATGATGCGTTCAGGCGCCATCAGCTCGCAGAGTCAAACATTTCCATGTTTAGCAGCAGGAAGTTTAAACAGCAGAACACATTCATGATGCAGAGATTACAGCACAGCAACACACACGGTGGCCGGCCGGCGGTCAGCAGCAGCACGCCATCTCGTGTGAGGGTTTACCTGAGACACACCTGCTCACACTCGTTTCTTTAAAAGAGGATTTTGATCTATTATTCTGGTACGAATACTTTCATTAAATATTGTTTTGCAAAGTCAAGTGATATTAAATCACCAACTCAGCTGATCGATAACTGATTAATGATTAGTGTCAAAAAACAGCTGGTCAGTCAGAGCAGAATCTAACTTCTCAGTTTAAATGAGATCATATTAACAAGTAGTGGATCCAGAAACCTCCTGAGTCACTGCGACACTGACAGAATAAAGCAGCTCAGAGTCTGAGCAGCAGTGGAGCTAAACCAACACGTTCCCACTCCACACTGGTCATATGGACGCTTGGTCAAGACCCCTTGGCGTTGCTTTTTAACGCCTTGGGTACCTTTTAGCGTCGTTATTGTACTACGTGTAGGAGCCACAGTCACGTTAGCAAGAACAAATACGCAACGTCCGTTTAGACTTTAAAGACAAAAGTACTTGTTAACGTTGTGAAACAAAATTCTGTTAGGTTGAGGAAAAGATCATAGTTTGTCACGATGTTACATCACTTAGGGAGTTAAGTAATGTTTCTTGCGTAACTTATGCAAATTAAGTAACCTTTGTAATTTAAAGAGGTGGTATTCTGCTTTTTGGCTTTTCCCCTCTCCTTTATTGAGTTATATCCTTTTTTGTGCATGTAACAGGTTTGCAAAGTGAAAAAGCCCAAAGTGAGTTCCCATCTCCCACAGAAAACTCTGCTCTGAACTGAAAACAGCTTGTTTGTAGTCCAGCCGCTTCCCTCTCATCCCTGTGACGTCACAGGGATGAAAGCTAAACGCGCCTCATATAACGCTCGCCGAGCGGCTACTCCGACACGCCCTCAGAAACAGCGAGCTGCAGCACACAGCTCTCCTCTCCCTTCCAAACACTAGCTACCCTCCAGGCAGTCAGTGGACAGAAAGTTGTTCCTGTGATGTAGAGACAGAGCTCAGTTAAAACTTTATGGATACAGATTAATAACTCACCGCTCTGAAACTCTCGCTCCAGTCCGTGTTGCCGAGCCGGTCGGCAACATGTACGGCTGAACCCGAGCCGTTTACCGGCTTCTCGCCGACCCGCCCTACTCTGCTTCTGATTGGCTAGTAGTCCTTAACTAGGAACTGAGCATGTGCAACTCCCAACAAAGATCATTTAGAGACAAGATGTATCACTCCATAGCTAAAACGAAGCCTCCAACGCAGGCTGAAAAGAGGAGCTGCAGCAATGTGCAGTCTGACAAAAATATAACCATGGAAACCTGCTCTGGTACAAACTCTAAATAAGATGAGGAACCTGAAAATGACCTCAACATTCAATGTTTTGATTCACACGGGAAACAAGTCCGGTTTCTGGCCCAGCTCTACCACCTCCTTACTTGGTCTTTTCTGTTAAGTAAATGCCTAAACCTGCCTTTGGCCTTCAAAAGTGATGCTACTTCGCTTTCCCCAGTGCGACAAACTGACACTAATGGGTGTTGACCACACCTCCATGTGTGACGCCTTGGGAGTAAGAACGGGTTGGCTGAACAAGTAATCCTCTGAGGAGCAGGAAGCAGACAATCTGATTCATTCGATGCCAAAATCAAAGCTATGAAACTATCGTGAGAAGTTTATTTACATGACGACATAAATAAAAGCCTGACAGGTGAGACAGGCGGGCCGTTACCTGGCGTCCCTCTGTGACGTTGACCAACAGCAGCGGCCGCAGGACTCTGGACCAGCGGACGGCGTAACAGTTTGCAGCTTCCAGCGCTCCGTAGATGATCATATCGACCAGAGTGAGCTGGACGACAAACACACACAGATTATACACTGTATAAAAATAAGTAAAATATAACACGGCACATTTCAGCTTCTCAGCTCTGAAAGGTTTGCTGCCATTTTGGTTTCATAGCGGGGGGATATCAGAATCAGGTTTCATCTCTCCTCCATGTTTTCAATGTTTGAATTACAGAATGCAATTTAACTTTTCGTCTTGGTAGCACACTTCACTGAAAGGGAGGAGGACGACGACTAATCCAGGTCAACGGTCGACCTCTCACCCAAACGTCAACCCTAACAGCTTTTTGTTTCCAGAACTCGACCTCCTGCTTATCAATTAAACAGATTCAGACTTCCTGCCGTGTGAACCAATCAGGACCAAGAGACAAAACAGGAAGTCATGAGACAAAACAGGAAAAGGAAATGACATTTAAAAGCAACTGAAGAGGGAAAAGCAGCGGCGAGCTCGTCCCTCAGGAGTTTATATGTTAGACTTCTGATGGTTCCGGCTCGTCTGCTGTTGGATTCCACCGGATCAGTAACGCTCCTTCATCCCGACAGGTCCAACACGTTTCCCTGCTGCCTCAGTAAACAGCTCAGCAGTTTTTCATATCGTTTCATGTACCCTGCCGTGATTGGTCGCCTCAGTCACTGAGTCACCAGGAAGCCTTTCAGCTCTAAAGGTGCTGACGAGGCAACATCCGCGGCTAAAGGTTGTTTCACAACAACAGGCAGAAAGTCTTCTCAGCACATTGTGGCTCTGCAGCTCTCAGACAGGAACTCAGCTCAGCTTCCTCACCAAAAACCAGGAACTGTCCAGGGCCCCAAACCGTACGACTCACCAACCGTCACCGCTACTTAACCTCGTCCCTCAGATGACAAACAGGTTTACAGGGATCCTCTACTCTGGAGGTCTGCACAGCACCAAACTTTAAAAAAAAAAAAAACTGAATCCAAATTGTGTGACAGAACCTGGATGTGAGCCTTAACAGATAAAAATGACCTGGCTTTGAAAGACGGAAACCCGGAACCAGTTTTGTTTTGGGTCTAATAGGTCTGACATGATTGCTAACGGCTAACACATGAGCCAGACAGGTACATGCCTTATGAAGTTGTTCTGGTTTGGTTTCATTTGTTGTGGTTTCAGTTATTCAAGTTTAATGTATTCTGGTCTTGCTTTGGTGTGGTTTCAGGTTTTCTGGTTTCAGTTCCGTTTTAGTCTGGTTTCAGATGTTCTGGCTTTACTTTCTGGTTTTGGGTTTTGTATGATTTCAGTTATTCTGGTTTTGGCTCTGTATGGTCTAAGTTGTTCTGGTTTCAGTTGGTCTGGATCTTTGTTTGGTCTGGTTTCAGTTGGTATTGTTATCTTTTTGACTGGTACCAGTATTCTGATTTTGGTTTGGTCTGTCTTTAGTTATTCTGGTTTCAGTTGATTTGGATCTTGATTTGGTTTCACTTGTTCTGGTTTAAGTTCTGGTTTGGTCTGGTTTCAGGCGTTCTGGATTCAGTTGTTCTCATAGTCTTTTTTTGTGGCCAATGGAACAAAGTGACTGGGCAAGTTTCCTACGTCACATCTTAGCCCCTCCCACCAGACCGATGACGTCGGTAAGCCCCTCCTACCATGATTATGACGAGGATGCAGATGTTTTTGGGATCTTTCCAGAACTTCTCTCGGGGGATCACCTTGGCGTAGTGAACGATTCTGAGGGAGAAGACGAGCAGACAGAGCAGCTCCACCAGCATGGTGGCCTGAAAACACAACAAAAAACACAGTCAGCTGACGCATGAGTGATTTTAACACGCTGGTTTCATTTTTCACAAAATGTGTCCTCCTCAGTCTTTAAATTAAACGTTAGCCATCAGACAGTGACGGTCACACGACATCTTGGTTCCTGATTGGCTCTCAGATGAACATTAAAGTTTCAAAAACATCTTTAACGAGAAACCAGTAGAACTTCAATTAACAGCCAGCGCTTTTATTTGCTCACCGGTGGCCTTTACTACGAAGCGGGGGAAATGCCTTATCCAGGTAACTTCAGGTACTACGAAAGGTGGACAGGTGTTACCCGGGGTCTGTTGCCATGGCAATTTATGCCGGATCTCTAAACTGCTCCGAGCAGGTTTTGTTGGTGGTTAACTCGAGGTCACCCTGCACGTGGACTCCACCCCACATCTGTACTCAGTGTTACTGATGAGAAGTATTCATACACACACTGCAGCTGAAGTTCTGAACACAACAGCATGACGTTCAGACTGCGAGCCCTGCAGCCGAGCTGGGATTTTAGAGAGGAATCTTAATCAACGGGACAGTTTCTTAGATGGAGCCCATCTGTAGGCCATAATAGGGAGCCAGGGTTAATAACCGAGAAAAAAAATATGATCTTAGATGAAAGTGTGAAATTTACAAGAAGAAAAAACGGAAATTCCCTGAAATTTATGTCATAAAAAAATCGAAAATCACTCTGTTTTCTTCTGAATACGCCCAATCCAAAGTCTCTGAGGTGCATGATAGTGACTGTGGGCTAAACTCAGGAGTGTTTCCTCACTGCTAAATCAAACTGTAAAGTTTAATATTCCAGTGCATGTATAATACACGGCAGACACGTGTGTGATGTTTCAGCCTTGCACAGTGAAGTTTCTCTCATAAATGTGACTCTAATATCAGAGAATATTCAAGTTCTTTACTTGTAGATTAATCTTGGTAATTAAATTCTGTCTCAGATTATTCCCCCTCTCCGCTGGCTCCTTTTCTTCCATCACAGTGGACCTCATGTGCAGCTGGACCTTTACATCTTAATCATATTACACATAAAAGAAGAGCCCATAAAATTCATAATAGAGATTTGAACTACAATAAGAACACTGTGAAGATAATTAGGCTACAAATTTACTCCATGCGATGCCAACAAGCCTCCCTGGCTCTGTCGGCCGCCACGTTGTTAGATTTAGCCGTTAACTTGTCTTTACATTCAGAATTTCCTGACACTTCCAACGTGCACTCCTCTGGAGAAATACGGTAGTTTTTCCGCCGTTGCGAAAAAACTTTGGCCGAACACGCCCCTTTTATGCGAACGCGCACCAACTCCAATTAAGTTAACAGGGACTCAACTAACCAACATCTGATCCAGCAGTTTGTTACCCCGAGTTAACCCTGAGTAGGTTGAACTCCCTTCGTAGTGCAGGCCACTGGCCTGTAATTGGGCCTTTAATTAAAAAGGCCAGCAAAGATGGGAAACAGTATCAAAGTGTATTCAAACCAGTATGAATATTACTTGTATAAAATTGTCATTCTTGTGATCAGCTTGTCTCTCCTGCGATTATGTTGACTGTGTTTGAGTGGAATTGTTTGCGTTAGCATTGAAGCTAATTAGTAGATGAACTAGTGTGTTTGTCCCCCCCCCCCCACTCGAAGTATCAGTGGTTGGTAAAAACTGATCCGTCTTGGTCCTCGCCTCAGAAACTGGGCCAGGCTGGGTTTAGTTTGAAGAAGCCAGAGAAGGTTTTTGTTTAATACTTTTGTTTTAGCGGTTAGTAATCTCATTTCTAGAGAACTCCTTTTCTTATATTGTTTTCACGTGCCCGTTTCTGTTAGTTTAAACTCTGCAAAAATAAATAACTTTAACAAACCAAAACCATCTGCTTTATGTTGCTTCCCTTTCCCCGTCCGAGCTGCGTCGGAACAGTTTACCATGTTCTCATATAATGGATCTAAACACTTTGGTGCTCATAGTTTCCATTAAATGAAATGAACGACTGAATTGTGGACAATCTGCGGGCGACCTGCTGGGCTTCAAGAGCTTTTATACATCCAGAGAACTTGTGTAAGTCTTACCCATGTAGGCAGAGGGAGGACAGCCGGCTCCTCGAAGATCGCCAGAGACAGATCGACCAGGATGAAGAAGTAGAGGAGCACCTTAGGGAGCCAGTGGTTGTAGCGCAGATACAGCCTGACGACACACAAGCTTAGACTTGCATTCATTCCTGGAGACCCTAAAATCTGCCTTTACCCAATTTAGGAAACTGCTTGGACAGTCAACTGAACTTTAATGTGTCCCTGAAGGTAGCATAAGTACGTACACACAACAACAACAACGACGGAGCTCTATGGGGAAGGAAGAAGAGACATCAGGATGTTATAAACACAGAATTTGTTAGTATAAACTCACGGCTGGTTTGAGTCACAACATGAACGTTTGTTGACAAGAAATATAGAACATCACCAGACTTGCACATAAAGAACCACGTAGAGTCCTGAGGCCTCACGAAGTTCAGCTGAAAGTGGTTTCTGAGATGGACACACTGGCCTACAGGGTTCAGGGTACGATGGGGACTAAACTCTGGTGGTCTCACCTCACGGCCTCAGGCGACGTGTCGAAGTAGATGTTCCTGTTGTACTGAGCGTCCGACACGTAGATGGCCGCCAGGTCGAAGTCCTGAAACACAGACAGCTGTTATTAACCCAACCTCGGTTTTAAGACACCAAATATGTCGGGCAGCGTGTTGAGAGGACGGCTGCACATCACCACACCGAGAACGTGAGACCACATCAGACCCGAGACAGGGATTCAGTCTGGAGTTTTAAAGTTCTTGAATCCATCACACAAGCTTTCATTCCCTCGCTCTCCGTCTGCTGAAACAGCTCACAGACGCTAAACTGCCCAGCAGGCAGCAGCACGACGCACAAGAACAACATATTAATGTTAAACTCGCTGATTTGGTTTTTTTGTCCTCAGATTAAATCTGAACAGTCTGGGGTCATCAGGAAGGACGCTGAGGTGTAAGATTATTATTATTATGTAGTTATTAAAAGGGGACGAAGCTTTTGCCATCAGGATCCTTCACATCTGGAACGATCTGCCTGATAATGCCTTATCTTTTAAATCGGTCCTGAAAACCCACTTTTATGAGGTCCACACACTCACTGTATCTTTTCTGTGTGATTTTAAGATTCATATTTTCAACGTGTGCATATTTTGGTATTTTACTATTGATTTTCCCTCATTTCCCTTTTTCATCTCCACAAACAGGCGAAGCTTCGTGGAGACAGAACTTCTTACGGCAGAGCTGTGGCAACTATTCTGATAATCCATTCATAATTTCATATTTATTCTCTTCTGTCTCAGAGCTTCTGCTTTTCTCTGCGAAGTAAATTCATCTGAAGAAGTCATTGTGGACTCGTGAGCACTTTTCATAAAGTCTACTTAATGATGATCACTCAGTTAAAAACATCCAGATTAATCTCCAGCAGAGGTGTGAGCTGTCTCACAGAACAGGGACTTTCAGAGACATAAAATGGGAATTGCACGTTAATTATTCACATCCAGTGTTCATCATTCTTTAGACACCTTTAAGCTGCTGCCGAGTTTCTGATCTGCGTCTTCATCGCTGTTTACGCGCTTTATGAGGCGCAAAGGACCAAAGTCCGTCTCTCTACAGCTGTCATGTGAAGGAACCGCACACGTCCTCAGTCTGAGGCTCACGGGAGGACAGAAGCCGGCTGCAGTCGCTCTCACCTCTTTGGTTTTTGCAGGATTCCCTCCGTTAGGAAGTCCTTTTCCTTTTTCCGCAGACTCAGCAGGGACCTCCTCGCTCTTCTCTGGCTCGGACATCTCTCAAACTTTTCCGACTCAACTCTTCCCCAAACTGAAAAAGTTATTTCAACGCTGCTCGGAGAGTGTCCAGACTTCCTGTCCGAGGTGCAGTGTTTGTGTCTCTGCAGGACAAAAGTCCAAACCGGTCCGTTTTTGTCGTAAACGTCACCGCGGAGCGTCCATCTCCGAGGACCCGCATCACATGCCTTCCTTTCCGCCGCACACCGAAACTTTCACCCCCATCAGGCTTCAGTCCGACTCTCAACTGATCCCAGCTGCTGCTTGTCCCGATCTAATAAACCAGGACTCGTGCTGCCTTCACGGACGGGAGGAAATGTGAAGGAGCAAAGACAGTGACGTGGTGAAAATGAATCATTTCAGTCCAGCATCGAATATATAAAATTATTTTATATTTCACCCGCATCACTTTATTTGGCTGACTTTTTAGATAATAAATATTATACAACAACATGCTGTCAAAACCCGTTCTGCTGTCAAATCTGGACTAGAATGTCCCAAAGAGACTAAAACAAAGTTTTGAGATTTGTGAAAATGAAAATTTTTACCTTTAGGCTGGAACACATTTTTTCCATTTTCACACATCTATCTATGTATATCTATCGATCTAGTCCAGATCTGACAGCTCTTGGCACAGTGGTTTCTTTTCACTTCCCCTGGCGAGTCGGAAACTAACTTCGCATCACTGAAGAGTTAAAGTTTAATGTTTGAAGAAGATTCATTAATAAAGTTAAACTGATGACACAAGCAAAACTAGGCTATTGAAGAAACAAACAACCAACGAGTATTCTGGGAAGTATTGCCTATTAAGCTGATGATACTCAGAGCAACTTCTAGAGCAATCGTGCAGAGCAACGTTGCCATCAATGGCAATGAGTAAAGATTATTACTGTAACACTGTTTCATGTTTCAGGTTGTTGAAATAAGCCATTAAGTGTTTTCTACATTAAAAAAAATTAAAATTAAAATTTAAAAAAAGCTGTTACTGGTCTTGTCACGTGATCAAAGTGAGGATGACGTTGCAGCGTGCAGCCTCACGTCATGTACCGCAGCCTTCAGTCCCAGATGCTGACACCCCGGCCTCCATCAAGGCAAAGATCCAGCTGGACGACCTCTACAGGAGGCGTTTCCCACACACTGATTTATTTGTGGCGGCCTGACACATTATCAAGGCTGATTTAACTTTGATTTAGTTTCTATTTAAAATGGTCAAATCCTATTTATATACGCTGTCATTCTGAGGGAAGCACTGTGTTTACAGGCAGGAGGGGCAGCGTCTCAATGTGACAACCTGTCCATTAGTGACTGGGCCAAAGTCGGACCTGCCACCAGCAACATGGCTCAAAAAGTTGCCCGTGTGTCCTTACTTTCATAATTTCATCTATGTTCGTTAGATTTAGTTGTTTAGTTATTTTATTTTTAACGTTCGTTTTTCCGACTTTGATCCGAGTCAGTGAATGCAGCACGGGGCGTCATGTGACTCGCAGCAGCAGGATAACGGAAACAGAGACAGAGAGAGAGGTTTTAAACTCTGGAGTGGAAATATAGTCAGAAGTTCAACCACATCTGCAGCTCAGAGCTTCACCTTAAAACAGATCTCACTTTAACTCGAGTGCAGCGGGCGATAAAATCCAGTCAGCTGCTCAGTAAACTATTGAAAATCTTGTGATGTTTATTGTCACTGCATGTTGGAAAATATCCCAACTTCATTCCAAGCTTAAGATTTTTCTAATATTACTACTGTATTGTCCTGTGATTGCACCTTAATGATTACACGTGACAAATAAACTCAGTTGATATAAAAAATAGCTCTTCATGCTTTACACTTTGTCATATTAGAAATTTATTCTCTAAATATTACAACTTATTGCTAGAAATATTACAGATTTAGTTGTATTCAAATTCTAATGCTTTTTATTTTACAACTTTATTTTCATAAAATCTGTTCATACTGTACTTTTAAAATCATCCTTCCTAATATGATTTCAATTAAGTGAAAAAGTAACTAAAGTTGTCAGATACATGTAGTGAAGTCAAAGTATCAAGAAGCAGAAAATGGAAACACTCAAGTAAAGTAGAATTACCTCAGAACTGTAATCTACTTAGTTACTTTCCACTTTTCTGCCCTTGGTGCCGTGAGCGTGACTTTACTAACACCACATCAGGTCGGCTAACGTCAAGTAAACGTTCACTAAATCTTTAACCGATTAAACCCCCTTGTGTTTATTTATACACTTTTTACTCAGTGTGAAAACACCGTCACACAGGAAATACCAGAATAAAAGCCGTCAACAAAACAATAGAATACATCTATTTTACACATGAGCCACATAAGGACCCGCGTACAGGCGTACGTGAACAAAAAAGGATGGGCAGCAAATCAGATACAGATTTTTATTATCTTAAAGTGTTTGTATTTGCATTTGGAATATTGGTCATGTAGTTATTGGATATATTTGCATAATATTGCATAAGTAAAAATGACTCAAACTAACTCCATCCATCAGATAAATGTAATGAAAAGTGCTAGATTTTCCTCTTAAATGCAGTAAAGAAGTCTCACAGAACAGACACATTAACTACAGCAGTCGAGTAATTTATTGTTTTCAGCATGAGAGCAGATTCAACTTGTTGCCCCAAATCAGCAGGACAATGATCCTGAACAACACAAGGAAGTGAAGATGGCTGCAGACTCCACGGCAACATTCCACTTCCTGTGTACATCACCCAAAGCATGATGGGAACTGTTCAAAAACTGTTTGAAAACATGTCAAGCTGCAATAAAGGAAATATTTCAATCTCGAAATGTTCCATATCCCTGGAGCACAAACACTGACCTCTCGACCTTCGCGTACACAGATTCGCTGTGTCATTTCTGACGGGTGAATAATTCTTCCGCGTAAGGGTTCAGTTTCGTTCTCCTGTCTGGTCATAAAAAACACCGTGAGCTGTGTGAACTTGAGAGGGACACGTCACAGACTGAATGATTAACTGATTCATCAATCAGTGGCAATAATGAAACAACCTCGAGATGAACGACTTCAATCAACGACAGCAGGATCCTGTCTGGTTAAATATACAGCAGCACAGTCCACCCTCACATTTTTAGAAATATCTGATTAAGTGAAAATGTCCACATTGGACCCAAAGAGTCAATATTCTGTGTGGCCTCCAGTATTTTCCAGCGCTGCTTTAACCCTCTTGGGCCTGGAGTTCAGCAGAGCTTCACAGGTTGGCTCTGGAGTCCTCTTCCACTGCTCCACATCACGGAGCTGGTGGATGTTAGAGACCTTGCGCTCCTCCACCTTCTGTTTGAGGAGCCCCACAGATGCTCAGTAGGGTTCAGGTCTGGAGACGTGTCGGCCAGTCTATCACCTTTACCCTCAGCTTCTTCAGCGAGGCGGCGGTCGTTCTTGGAGGTGTGTTTGGGGTCGTTATCGTGTTGGAATGCTGCCCTGCGGCCCGGACTCTGAAGGGAGGGGATCCTGCTCTGCTTCAGTTTGTCACAGTTCATGTTGGCGTTCATGGTTCCCTCAATGAGCCGGAGCGCCCGCAGAGCCGGCGGCACTCATGCAGCCCCAGACCAGACGTTGTTGATGTAACGTGTCCAAACTAGGTATCAGTGTTGCCATGTTCATCTGGGAAAAAGTTATCCACATAGCAAAATACAAACATTTGGGACTGTTTTCAAGGTGGCTATGGCTGCACCCCCACAAACTCCAGACTCAACTACACTAAACAAGACTGAAATATAGAGAGTTGGCTCTGTTCAAGTGATTATCTTTATATTTAAGCATCAGTTAAAAGCATCAAAAAGCGTCTCTCACACCTTCACTGAACATGAACGTAAGCAACAAAAATGAAACCTACGACAGCAATCCTATTGGTTAGAGGGTTCACAGGTGTCCATAAAGCCAACAGCACGTTACTACATTGTTCTCTATATTATATATTTCATCTTAAACCCAGCAGTGTTCTGCAGACAATGATACAACAGGCCCTTCAGAGGAAAAACACATGAGGGGGACAGTTGGTGGTGAGATCAGACCTGGACAGGAACCTCTCAGCAGCACGTGACAGTGTGGCGTGCTGCCACCTGACACAGGCACGTTCCTGTTGATTGTAATGAGCTCCTGTAGCCACGTGGAGGCGCTAGAGACACGTCTGTCCAACTCACTTTTTGTGCTGTTCTGCAGACGGCGCTTTTTCTTTACTGAGTTTGGAGGACTTGTTGCATCCCAGAGGTGTTGGATGGGGCTGAGTTCAGGACTCTTTGCAGACCTGTTCTGTCACACCAGACCAAACCTTTTCTTCATGGAGGTTTGTACGCGGGGACAGTCCTGTCTCATTCCTACAGTGAGGTTCTCAGGGACAACATGGATAGTAAAGACAGAATCACATTAGACCTGAGCAGACAGACTCAGGATGAAAACCTCTTTAGACACACAGTATCTCACAAAGTCAGTACATGTCTGTAAATATCTGATTCTATCTTTTCATGTTTCAACACTGAAGAAATGACACTTTACTACAATGTAATGTGAGCGTGCAGCTGGTATAACAGTGTAAATCTGCTGTCCCCTCAAAATAACACACCACACAGCCGTTAATGTCTAAACCGCTGGCAACAAAGTGAGGACACCCCTAAGAGAAAATGTCCAATGCTTAAATATTTACATAAATGTGAGGGGTGATACTGTAGTTTCAGCTTTCAGAAATCTGACTGGACTACAACTGTGAGGACAGACTGACCTTTTTCTTAAGACTGCAATTTGAACAATATATAAAATACTGTAAATAAATTACATCCACAATTGTGTCCCTGAACAAGACACTTAACCCCTTGTTGCTCCAGAGGCGTGCGACTTCTGACCTCTGACATGTATAACAATTGTAAATCGCTTTGGATAAAAGCGTCGGCTAAATGAATAAATGAATAAATGTAACGTAAATGATCTACATGTGCTAATAAGATGTGACCCATTACATATGTCATTACTATAATATTATATTATATTATATTTGAATGCTCAATGGATGCTCTTCTATAGCTCAGGAGACAAAATCCTGATTCTCATTTCAGCCTCATTGTTGTCCCAGCTGAAGCCCAGATGTGTTGTTCAAAGAGCACCAACGCTGCGTCTCCACCATCCAGCTGCAGTAAATAATTGTCTTTAAATATAGGACAATTTTCCTTTACCTAAAAAATGTAGGAATATCAGATCTACTGTAAAAGTCCTCTAAATTCTTCATAAGTAACAGTATAAAAGTATTCCCCAGTGAATGGACGTAAGAGTAAAAGTGCTCATTCTGTATCTCAGTTCTTGTGTCCTTAATGAATTCATCTCTAAACATCATGTCAGAGTGGTTGGTGTTCCTGCTATGCTGGCTCAGTCCTACTAAACTGAAAACATGACGTTTGAAAATGTTTATTTTTCCTCTTTTCAGTAACTCAACTAGCAGATCAGATAATAATAATAATAATAATCCTTATTTGTAGAGCACTTTTCAAAAACAAGTTACAAAGTGCTTAAAACAGATAAACAGCAATAGGAACAAAAGGGTGGTTTGAAATGTAGGGGAGCCCCCAACAAGGAAAATCCTGAAGTGCAAGTACCTCAACATTTACACAAGTATCCCCCCCCCACAAAACTGAGACACATCTTGGAGCTTTTTAAGTGATCCATATTCAGCAGACTTACATTACATTTATTTAATATATGTGGTTGTTGAATTTGAGAAGTAGGAGAGAGAGCCTTTGGTCTGACCTACAGATTTAAAGAACTAAACATAACTATTCTCTAAAATATGACTGCAGCGTCACGATTTCCCTCTCTGAGCACCAAGAGGCCCAAAACATGAACAACAGTTCAGACGTCTTTTTGATGCAGAGCGGATCAGCTGTTTGTTGTCTGTGATTGGTGTGAACTTCACAGAGGAGCTGCGGCCTCACCGTCGTCTTCAGTTTCACAGAGATGCTCCGCTATTATCACCTGCTGCCTTCCCTCATCAATTATACATCACAGCCGCAGTTCACTGACCCGCCCTCCTGTGTTTACTCCCTGCTGGACTCCATTAAACCTGGTTTCAGGTTCCTGTTGTTGAGCCGAGCTCTCAGCGCCGCTGGTTGGGCCTCCGTTACCCCAAACTGAATATTTGGACATAACTGCCCGTCGGCATCAGTGGACAGTTTAATGAGACACATTGAACTAAAGAGTTTTACTCTTTTAGCAGCTGGCATGAGAGACTGGCACGGCTCTTATTTCGGTGGTTTAGTTAATCATTTCTGTTAAGTTAATACCTGTGAACCTTTGAATTAGTCCTGTCAACAAAAACAATTAGGGTAGAGGTACTTTAAAAAGTACTGCGCTCTACTTCAAAATGCAGTACATCCCATTCATTTAGCTGACACATTTACACAAAGCAACTTACAGCTGCTGTACACGCCGGAGGTCGCACGCCTCTGGAGCAACGAGGGGTTTGGGAGTTGAACTCTGGTCGCTCACACCAAAGTCATGTGTCTTATCCACTGTCCCACCTCCTCCTCAGCAGTAGGAGGTTCTGAGTACAGACCAACTGACCACATCATGATTGAGCCGCTCTGTCAGCAACGTGAATGACTCACGCGCCTCTTTTTGTTTCTCAGAAGTAGCTGCTGAAAGACAAGCTGGTGGGGAAATATAGACGCTATACTTATAGACTTGACCTCCAGTGAGCCGCCGTCCATGTTATATATACATTAGTTGAATAAAGTCAATAAAGTTTCAAAACAAACACTTTTATTCATAATCAGAAGAGTCAGCAGTTTCAGCAGTACTTCCCACAAGCGAAGCAGTTTCCATCCTTTCCTGTTCTGATCCGCACTAATTAAATTATCTTGTTTAGAAACTTATAAAAATATAAAAGCAGCCACATCAGAGCCTTTCTTCAATCAGCTGAGAGGAAACCAACAACACTCGTTTATTACAGGAAACATGAGAGAAGTTACCCCAGGACAGACGCTCCAGACCAGGAAGCCACAACATGTGAGGGTGGACAAAATAACAGAAACCCCCAGAAACAGCTGGGCAGGAAAAACCAGTGAGATGAAGAATATAAGTTAAAAACATTTTGTGACTCTCTGTTGATTCATCTTGCTGCTCGTTTGTGAAGCCAGCAGGCTCCGCTGTGTGTGGACTAAATGCTGATGAGTTTCTGGATCTGATGACCCAAACTGTCATTCATCACTTCACATCCCTGAAGTCCCGCCTGCTCCTGACAGCCGGACGCTGACAGCTGCTGCGGTGATCCAGATGTTGCTTCACAGCCTGACAGGCCCCCCCCCCCCCCCCCCCCCCCCCCCCCCCCCAATCATGTACACGCTTTAAGAAAAAGAATCAGTCCTGTTCTGGATCACAAGGCTCTGCGGGAGGAAACCTCTAGAAAGATTTCCATCGGATGGCCGACAGGATGGTGTGGATGAAGTAGAGGAGGGTCGCCACGTAGGAGAAGACCTGTCAGGAGAGATGGCACTTAATTTAGAAATATTTTATGTTAGTCTCAGATGGAGTGTGTTTGGCAGATTAAGAGGCGGAGCTGTGCTCCAGTTTCAGCTAAGTGTGGTAAAAACGAGGTGACAGCGACTGTAGGCATGTGCAGCCGAGCAGAACAGTTTCCTGACTGCTGCGTAGAGCAAAAGGAAAGTTCAAAGTTGTTGCCTTTGTGTAAGTTTGAACACATGTTTAGGACTCCTGCTGGAGACGTTTTGTTTAGTAACTGTCAAGAGCCAATCAGAGGGTCTCTCAGCTGGTTTAGAGCTTAAGAAAAACAACCAGGACTGCCGGTTCAGGACTCACCACTGCAGAGATGTCCAGCTTGTAGTTCCTGTTGTTGGTCCCATTGTTCATGTCCAGGGTCACTTTGGCCAAAGCCACTGAAGCGCTGAGGTAGAAGAAGGCAGCGATGCCGTGATACGCAAAGTCCTGACAGAAGAGGAGGAGGAAGACAAAAGACGATCGTGAGACAAAAGTCTGTGGTGAGAGCGACGTTCACTGTTTGCACTGGCACCGAGTCAAAACTCTCAAACATGCGGTTTATCACACTGACGGTTTGTTTGGCTCCAGGTTGTTAGTTCGTTGTGTTGTGATCTCTCAGGTGTTGAGAGATGCTCCAGAATCTGAGTTCAGGATCAGCCAGAAATGACCAGATTACCTTCGTTGTGTGTCTTTATATTTTAATGCTTTAAAAAGCTATGTCCTCTGATGCTGTGGTGGATTACACTTTTACAATCACTAATCAGCTTCATTGGCATGAAAGTATGACAACAATATTGCCAAAGCTGTAAATAAAACAGTAAAAGTTGTCTTTGTTAATAAGAAATTAAATAAAATTAATTAATTAATTTAAAAAAAAACTAACTGAAAAAATCTAATGTGACATTGAAAAACAAAATACAAATAAAGGAACAATTACTAAAATATCAAACAATCAAAATAATAATAGTTTGAAAATGAGCACAGTTATTTATCAGTCTGAGTTTCCACTGGTTGTCCTCAGTTCGTGGTCTGAGGAGACATATTTTGCAGCACTTATTTGACATTCTGGCATTTCTCCCAGTAAATCGGGGAGTTTCTGTGAGTCTGCTAGAGATTTGAAGTCGGGGTATATTTGTGAAATGTTTGTTTCTTAGTGTTTTATATTTCGGGCCTGAGGTTAGAAAGTGCAGCTCCGTCTCTGCCTGATTATCTCTGCTGGTCGACACTGAAACTGTCACAGACAAACCTTTCACTGCCTAAAGCTGAGCTTTTATTCAAACCAGGCGTTTTAATCTTCCCTGCACAGGATTGTGGGTAGAAGAGCAGTGAGTCGAAGGTTAAAATGACTTACCGCTGCAGCCCAGCTGCTTCTGTTGTTGTGCATCCCGCAGGCGAACACCAGCAACCAGATAAAAGTCATGACGAAGCAGAAGACGGAGACGAACATGACCCAGGCCTGAGGGTTCGCCGGCACCACCAGCGTGCACGCCACCAGGATCCACACCAGACCCCCGAAGATCTGCAGGAACACCAGAGACTCATGAGACACAGCTGATCGTCCAGCTAGCAAACCTATTCTACTCAATGCACTGCAACTAATGCTCCTTTTCTTTATCGGTTAGTCTGCTGATTATCGTCTGGATTAATCGATCAATTGTTTCGTCTATACATTGTCAGAAAATAGTGACAGGGATTCAATTTAAAATGACGTAAAACAGAGAAAATCAGAAACTCTGGAGACGTGATGTTTTAAAGAAATGACACAAATGATCAAAATGGTTGCAGATTAAATTCAAGTCAGTCAATAAATCAGTTTTAAACTGCAAGTTTCACTGTTTAGTGTCCCACTCATCAAAACGCAGCATAGTGTTTGTTAGTCGTACCGTGTCGGTCTGACTATTTATACTGTGTGAACTTCGTGAGGCCAAACTGGACTTTTCCACAACAGGCGAGCACCTTTGTGTCCATTTCCCTGCCCAAGGGCCCCTATATGGTAAAGGGGCCCTCTGTGATGGAGGCTGTTTACCGGATCATGGGGGGCTGGAGCCAATCCCAGCTGACATCGGGCGAAAGGCTGGGTCCACCCTGGACAGGCCGCCAGTCCATCGCAGGGCCACACATAGACGAACAACCAGACACGGGGAGAACATGCAAACAGAAAGACCGGGGCAACAGGGGTTGAACCCGCGACCTTCTTGCTGTGAGGCCACAGTGCTATCCACTGGACCACTGTGCCGCCGAACTCTCGTCATGATTGTCAGTTTAATGACTGGCCAGGTAATGATTGGACGCAGGCCACAGTGCACTTCACACACTACGGTTCGCACCGTACTGATTCAAGATCAGTTTTTGTAAGAACAAGTTGAGATTAAAACGGTGGAATTCATTTGTAACTGATCCACGGTGAGATTGGTTGTATCTGTAACGTTAGTGTTCGTGAAAATGGAAGCGGTAGCAGTTGAAAGCTGAGCGGCGCTGCCAGGAGAAAGATGGATAAGGAAGAGAAAGAAGTTACTCTAGCAGCTGTGCTCAGCCTCAGTACGTTAACGTTAGCTAACTTTAGGAAAGAAAGGGAAAAAGACAGAAGTGAACAAACCGAACGAGGCAACTCAAGCTCGTCGGCAGGTACCATCATCTGCACACTGGGGATCGATTCCAGAGAGCGTCTCGAAGGGATTTCAGCCTTTCAGAATCTGGCGGCTGAGGGCCCGTGTCCACCAAAGCGTTTTTTTACCAGCTGAAAACGCCAGCGGCTCTTCTGAAAACGCCCAGCAGGGAGCGCTAGCGGGCGTTTCAGAGGCACGACGATTTTTCCGATTGCTTTGGTTGCTATGATACATTTGTTGCAAGTAGTTCTACTTAACTTTACTGGAGGTAAAAATGTCAACACAGAGTAGAGTCCTCACTCTGTATGCAGAGAAGGCTGAAGCAGGCGGAGAGGACGGACTCGCCGTATGTGGGTTCATGAGATTTTGTGGGTGAGGAAACATCTCGGCGAGTAGCCTTTCACCGTTTGGTCCAAGAGCTGAGGTTGGACGTAGCTCGGTTAACCGTTGCTAAGGTGTGGTGTTTGTCCCGCCCCTCCTCTACTGTGATTGGACAGATGAGTAAAAAGTGATGAGCGCAGCGTTTTTCCCAAAGTTGAACATTTTTCAACTCTCGGCCTCGTCACGCTGCTCCCATTGCAAAGAATTGAAGAAAGAGGCTGGCGTGAGAAAAAATTTGGTTTGGTCATTACGGTTTTCTGTACGTTATTTTATACCTTTAACTAAAATAACAGAACGTGCTACACAGGTCCAATCAGGTTGAATATGTGAGCTACAACCAAGGCCGGATTAGTACCTCCAAGGTGGAGGTTGGTGGAGGTTGGTGGAGGTTGATGGAGGTTGGCGTAGGTTGGCGGAGGTTGGCGGAGGTTGGCGTAGGTTGGAGGAGGTTGGCGGAGGTTGGCGTAGGTTGGCGTAGGTTGGCGGAGGTTGGCGTAGGTTGGCGTAGGTTGGCGTAGGTTGGCGGAGGTTGGCGTAGGTTGGCGTAGGTTGGCGGAGGTTGGCGGAGGTTGGCGGAGGTTGGCGGAGGTTGGCGTAGGTTGGCGGAGGTTGGCGGAGGTTGGCGTAGGTTGGCGTAGGTTGGCGGAGGTTGGTGGAGGTTGGTGGAGGTGCGGCCCTGTTTATTTGTGCATTAGAACAGCTGAAAAGAACTATAATTCACTGATGCTCCCTCTCGACCTTTAACTCACTTGCTCCAGTGTCTCCATTATTTTGTCCCGCCTGTTTTTCCAGTTCGGCCCGCATGGCTGCTGTTGTTTGCTGCATCTCTGATGATTGACAGGCTGCATTATTCATGGAGCCAGACTCCACCTGCTGTTTTTAGATATTCACGGGGTCCAAAAACCAGGATTCCACTGCACGTTGTGAGGGCCGACCGGCTCTGTGGGGACCAAAACGCTGGACCCCACAAGTTTAAAGGGCTGGTTTTAGGGTTCAGGGTAGAATCAGGTTAAAGAGCCACACCGCTGTGTGTGTGTGTGTGTGTGTGTGTTAACGCCTGCAGGGCTCCTCCTCAGTGCCGACGTCTGTCTTGTGTGTTCTTTTCACATCAGCTGCTGTTTACGTCATGCCTGATCCTCCGGCCCCTGACTCTTTCAAACATATTTTTTAAATCTTGCTGATGGAAGATTCTCCTCCTCTGAATGAGTTCTCTGGTTCTCTGTACGTCAGGTATTCAGTGGAGTAACTGTACAGTAATAGGGATGTTCAGAGAAGTCAGAACTAAATCAAGGTTTCACTTATTTCACTCTTGATCTTTCTTCTGTTTCTGTATCAATATATTTTAAAGGCATCAGAATCTCTTCACTCATTTTGTTCAGCTGTTGTCTTGAAGCCACACTTTGTGCACATTTACATCAGGGAGTGTCCAGATAAACCCTGTGAAGCTCTGAGGTTCGGTAGGACGACACTACATCCTGCAATAAGCCAATAACAAGAAACGAAATCATTTCTTGTTAAAGGAAATGTGGTGAAATTCTTGGAAATAAAAACACAGAGCTGTGCAGCTGAATCTGTTACTGGATGTGAAATAATTAAGGAAACAAGATTTTAGGATTTAAACGTAAAAACGACGTGACTGAACACGTGTTCACCGATCAACAAACCAGCAACACCATTAAAACTTCTGCCATTTTCTGCAGACCGCAGTCTGGTTTTGGTTTACTCATTTAAACTCGGTTCGGCTAGATAACCCGAGATGTTTCCGTCCGTGCGTAAAAGCTGCGTAAAAGCGGCCGCGCCGTTGAGCCAAGACAAAGACGATGAAGCAGCCCCAGTAAAGTGCCAGTGTGTCGGGCAGCTGCTGTTTCTTACCAGTTCGGGCAGGTAGAGGATGTCGGGGATGGTCGTACATATTCCCGCCCCGCTGGGCAGGTTTCCCATGGTGGCGGTGTTGGAGGCCATCCTGCTGCTGCTGCTGCTGCTCAGACTGAAGAGGGACTCAGAGCTGCTGCAGTTTAAACCAGGAGGAGCTGACCTGAAAAACCGGAATCCCCATCAGCCGAGGTGAGACAGGTGAGACACGCCCGGCGCTCCGCTCACAGCGGCTGCTGGCCCGCTGCGCTCCGCTGGAGGTCTGGAGGTTCCGCGTGAGCCGGACAGCGTGACCAGCGTGACTCCTTTATCACCATGACAACCGGCAGCAGCTCCGTTTCCATCATCAACAACAACAACAACAGCAGCAGCAGCATCATCAGTAGTAACACTTCAGTAACATGAACCTCAGCTGGTTTATTGGTGTTTTGTTTCTTGTAGATGTGACGTCAGAATACATTATGTATTATTATTATTGTTTTATTATTATTATTTTATTATTTGTTTTATTATTATTTTATTATTATTATTGTTTTATTATTATTTTATTATTATTATTTTCTTATTTGTTTTATTATTATTATTATTATTATTATTAGTTCTCTTATAACTGGTAGTTTTAGTAGTGCCAAATTTAGTTGGTACCTAGATGCTAACTGACTCCACTCCAGTACTTTCATTGTTGTGTGTTTCATTGTGTTTCCCCTGTGGAGGATCAATAAAGGAAAATCTTTTCTTATTTTATCAATTCTGCACATAAAGTCCTTCAGCACAGCTCGTCATCTGCATACAAGAGGGTCTACTGTAACACCAACCCCCGAAGAGACGGCTCCCCTCATCCTTTCCCCTTCCTCCCTCCATCCCTGTATCCCTCAGTCCCCCCTCCAGCCCTCTCACATCACCTCGGCTGTTCGAAACCTTCTTCACAGGTTTGGTGTTTGTCAGTGAATAGCAGGCCTGATTATGCTAAGAATATTTTACAGAGCACACTGGCTGCGTGCAATAAAACACAGGAGATAAGGACTCGGTCCAAATGACAGTAGTAATGGTAGAAGTCATAGTTACAGCAGTAATAATAGGATTTCAATGCTGTATTCTCTTTGTTGGACAGGAGCTGACGTCTGCTTTGTGTCTCTTGTCGTTAATTCTGTTGAAATGTTTCCATCTTTTCACATCTCAACAAGCAGTAATACCGGTTCTGTCTAACGTCTGTGATCCTCTGGCCGCTATCTCTGGTGTGGAAACAGAAATGTAAAAAGTAAACATTGTGGTGTAAGCAGCAGTTAGCACTGAAGCTATTTCTTAACCAACTAGGAGCAGAGACTGAACATCTGAACTTCAGGGGGGTTGTTGGTTTGAGCTCGGCACTAAATCTACTGTCAGCTAACCCAGCTGACCGCAGGACGGACGGAATAAACACACACGTTTAATGTTTTATGTACTTTATTTTGAATTTATTTATTTACACACTCAAACACATGTTTACTGTTTTATGTACTTTATTTTTAATATATTTATTTATTTATTTACACACACACGTTTACTGTTTTATGTACTTTATTTTGAATATATTTATTTATTTATTTACACACAAACACATGTTTACTGTTTTATTTACTTTATTTTTAATATATTTATTTATTTATTTACACACAAACAACCACAAGTTTACTGTTTTATTTACTTTATTTTTAATATATTTATTTATTTATTTACACACACGTTTACTGTTTTATGTACTTTATTTTGAATATATTTATTTATTTATTTACACACAAACACATGTTTACTGTTTTATTTACTTTATTTTTTATATATTTATTTATTTATTTACACACACAAACAAACACAAGTTTACTGTTTTATTTACTTTATTTTTAATATATTTATTTATTTATTTACACACACAAACAAACACAAGTTTACAGTTTTATTTACTTAAGTTTTTATATATTTATTTATTTATTAACAAACACACATTTACTGTTTTATTTATTTTTAATATATTTATTTACTTATTTTAAACGCACACGTTTACTGTTTTATTTACTTTATTTTTAATATATTTATTTATTTATTCTAACACACTTTTCTTTCTTTCTTTTTTTTTTTTTTCTTTTACATTGATGCCAATAAAGCTAGATTGATTTGAATTGAGTAGCTTGTTAGCTAACATGGAACAACATGTGAATCAGAGTCGAGCTGGTTGAAGGTGGATGTTTTCTCTTTTGATGGAGCTAAGCTAACAGCTCCCCCTGCTAACAGTCTTTGTGCTAAGCTAAACTGATTGTTTCATCTGAGTCTGGATAAGATGGCAGACCAACAGGAGCCAGGTGAACATATGGAGTCCTAAAGCAGCACGTGTAACTGATATCTACAGTAAACCCTTCACACCTCACACTGTAACCAACAGAACCGTGGAGACAACAAGCCTCTCATTTGGCAGCTGTGCTGTCGGAAAAACACCTCACATAATCGCCCAGCTGGATCTGGTTTCAGCCGCTGCCATCCGATCCTCCTGCCCGGGAAACCTACTCCTGATGGAGACGACACTCTCTGGACATGGGTCAGACGGGATGAGCGCTCCTGGTCCAAAACCCGGTCCACGCAGGAACCAGGACTCCACTGCTGTTTCTCCAAACTACAAATTCTCTGGAATAAACCTGACCCCAAAGCCTTCAGATGTTCTCTGGGCTGCAAACGCCAACAGACTGAAGGTGATCACTGACAACAAACTGGATTTCTGCACCTTATTGCTGGTAACATAATATTTGAAGTGAAACCACATTCATTCATCGTCTGCAGACAGACGCAGAGCGATTATCTCCAGAAGCTCAGTGGGAGTCAGTTCAAAGAAAAACTACTTTTTGTAAGTTTCTATATCAGCGTCATACCAAACATTTGGCAACATGGGATTCCATGACACATTTCAGGGACACAAACAAAAACACAAGTTATTTTATACACTACAAAGGTGCAAAGGTCTCAAGTCGGTGTAAAAAATCCTGTAAAGTGGGAATGCTTTCAAAAATAGACATGTTAATACGTTATATTGATGAATTACCAGAATGCAAAGAACAGAACAGAACGTGAGCACACTTTGTCTTTAAACGGAGTTATGTAAACTGAGTTTGTTCAACCACCTGCGCTTCCCTCATTTCAGCCACCTGTGCCTCTCTAATCCAGTCACATGCACTCATGTATATCAGCTCTCTAACCTGTTTTCTCAGTTCTCACATCCCTCCCACCTGAACCCTGCTTCTTCACCTCTTTTAATGGGCAGCAATGCGGCCTCACAGCAGCAAGGTCCTGGGTTCAGACCTCGCTCAGCCCGGGTCTTTCTCTAAAGAGTTTGCATGTTCTCCCCGTGTTTGCGTGGGTTTCCCCCCGAAAGAAAGATATAATTCTGCCAAGTAATGATTTTGTCTTTTTCTACAACAGGAACCACAGGGAGGTTCATAAGACCAAGCCGTCCAGCTGCCGTGTTGACTCACTGAGAGCTGGTTCCAGTCCGCACAGAGTCTGCATGACGGGGTTTGCACGGTAAAGAATCTTGTAATAAAAATCTATAAAATATTTTTATTTTAATAAAATATAAAAACTCTGTCAGCAGCATTGTGTTTCTGCTTTGCATGACTTATGAGACCCAATCAGGAGCCAAACGTGAGCGGCTGCGTCATCATCGTCCTCCGTTTTTGCCCGTCCGCACTTAAACGAAAAACGGTGTCGGCAGCATTTTCAAACTTGTTCCGTTTTAATCTGGACGGGAGGCGCAAACGTAGCAGAAGGTCTCTGTTTTAAAAGCAGAACGCAGCAGCGGGGCCTCAGGCAGATATTTCAAGGCAGACAGGACTCTCCAGGCGAGCTGCCAAGACGTTTAGGGCTTCTAACGATTATGAAAACATGATAATTAATTAAATCATCCCCTTTTGTCAGGGCCCCGAGGCTCTGGAACAGCCTGCCCGACGAAATCAGGTCGGCTGAGTCAGTGAACTCTTTTAAGTCCCTTCTTAAAACATACTTTTATAGGAGAGCTTTTCTCGATCTCATTTGATTTTATTTTATCCCTTTTATTTTATTGTATTTTACTAATTTTATATTAAATTTTCATGCTCTTATCTTTTTTTTGTATTATTCTTTACACTTGTTAAAGCACTTTGTAACTTGTTTTTGAAAAGTGCTCTACAAATAAGGATTATTATTATTATTATTATTATTATTTTCCTTTACAGCGGTGGCTCCGCCCCTTCCTCAGCCAGGCTGCAGCACGTTGAGTTCAAGCCAAGATGACGGAGGTCCTGACTGCTCTAACCTGTTTGTCACCAATATTAGCTTAAGCCTACAACATTTGAACCCCCCCAGCCAGTGACCCTGTGCAAACACTGTCCTCCTCTTGCACTCTAAGATGTTTAAAGCTGGATTAGTAACTCTTACTTCATGGGATATTTGGGGTCAGTGCACATATTATCTTTTTAATGAAGCATTACGTTCTAAAAGTGCCGGAGTGGTGAAGCAGCTCCACCACAGTTCTTCAAGAGTTTCTTTTACTGTCATTCAGTGAAACACAGGAATATGTACAGCATAAATGAAATTAGGAGCATGGCTCCTTTAAAAACAGATGGAAAACAGGGTAATAAAAGAGAGCTCCAAAACATGCACTGAATATATAAATACCAGATAAATAGTTTCCATCAGCTGTACACACGACTATTTGTGATGTATTGCCCTTAAATAAATACATCACCAATACTGTACTTAAAAATGATAATAAAGCACAGATTAGTTACACTTCATTTCCTGCATCCTGGTGAAAGTTTCTGCACCGGGCAGATACAGCTTTAACATGTGGCGTGTGCTCCCGCGGACGGCAAACGCTTGTCGGCACAACGCCTGTATGCTCTGCTGTCCAGTCTTTGTGGCCACTAAAATCTGACTTCAGGTCTGCTAACCCCTTACAGTCTATGACACTAGCAATCTACAAGCTAGCTAGCTAGTTAGCGACCGTAAGTGCTACTAGCGTCTACTATACAATAGTGTGACGCCTGAGCAACAACAGGCTGGTTTCTTCTGTATTTGCTTTGCTTTGCATGTTTTCTTAATGTGCAAATAAACCTTTCTGAAGGCATTTTCATTTGGCATTTACCTGCAGCTATATTTCAGAACGTTTTTAATTTTTAAACAAACTATGTTAAACAGTGGTGGGGACATGAACCCAAACTGGAACCTGGTTCCACAGGAGAGGAGCTTGATAGCTGAACGCTCTGGCTCCTAGTCTACTTTTGGAGACTCTAGGAACCACAAGTAACCCTGCATTCTGGGAGCGCAGTGCTCTGGTGGGGTAGTAAGGTACTATGAGCTCTTTAAGATAAGATGGTGCCTGACCATTAAGAGCTTTGTAGATAAGAAGAATGATTTTAAATTCTATTCTGGATTTTACTGGAAGCCAATGCAGAGAAGCTAAAACAGGAGAAATGTGATCTCTTTTCCTGGTTCCTGTCAGAACACGTGCTGCAGCATTCTAGATCAGCTGAAGAGTCTTAATGGACTTTTTCGAGCAGCCTGATAATAAGGAATTGCAGTAATCCAGCCTAGAAGTAACAA
>NC_060153.1:33137347-33164569 GCF_021292245.1 Micropterus dolomieu
GTCTTAATGGACTTTTTCGAGCAGCCTGATAATAAGGAATTGCAGTAATCCAGCCTAGAAGTAACAAATGCATGGACTAGTTTTTCTGCATCATTTTTAGACAGGATGTTCCTGATTTTCGAAATATTACGGAGGTGAAAAAAGGCGGTCCTTGAAATTTGCTTAATGTGAGACTTAAACGACATGTCCTGATCAAAGATAACTCCAAGATTCCTCACAGTGGTGCTGGAGGCCAGGGCGATGCCATCAAGGGAAACTATATCTTTAGATAATGCGTCACGGAGGTGCTTAGGCCCCAGAACAATAACTTCAGTTTTATCTGAGTTTAACATTAGAAAATTACAGGTCATCCAGGTTTTAACATCCTGAAGGCACATTTAAAGTTTAGCTAACTGATGAGTTTCATCTGGCTTGATCGATAGATATAACTGAGTATCATCTGCATAACAATGAAAGTTTATGGAATATTTCCTGATAATATTGCCTAAAGGAAGCATATATAAAGTGAATAGGATTGGTCCGAGGACAGATCCTTGAGGAACTCCATGACTAACTTTGGCGTGCATGGAGGACTCATCGTTAACATATACAAACTGAAATTGATCTGATAAATAGGACTTAAACCAGCTTAGAGCGGTTCCTTTAATGCCAATGAAATATTCCAGTCTCTGCAATAGGATCTGATGGTCAATGGTATCAAATGCAGCACTAAGATCTAATAAAACCAGTACAGAGACAAGTCCTTTTCCCCGCTATACGGCGCCCCTGCGCAGACCGAACAGAGTGCGTCAGTTACAGGGGGGTTTATTTCAACAAGAGAGGAATGTGTGGATGGGGGGGCGCGTAGGTTTTGGCTCAGCATCCTGGTATTACTGCTGAGTCATTCACAGCTGGCTTGGGGCTGAATGTGAAAATATCAGGCCGCCACCGCCTTCTTCTTCATCTTCGCTACACTCAGGCTTTACACAACAGCGGTCTCTTGACACTAGGAGCGTTCAGGATGACGGCGGCTGACTTTCGCCGACTTGATGGTCTAGATGATCAACGACTGATCTCAGATCAGTCAAAAGGTTGTTCCCACTTTGTGCAGCCGGAGAATCTCTAACCAGCATGCATCACGCTAAGTCAGCACTGCGCAGCGCTGCATGAAGTTTCGTACGGAAGCCCTAAGAGGCCATCGATTCATATTTTTATTTTACTCCGTTTTCCCGTGATGACGGTATAATTTTCTCATGATCTCAAGTTAACGAACCATAGCTGGAGACAGTGGTTGTCAGATGCGTTTCTTCATGATAATTTCATGTTAAGTTTGATGAGTTAGCATTTAGCTCAGTTGGTGGAGCGCAGGACTTGCTTCTCAATAATTGCTGGTTTGACCTCGACTCTCTGCAAAGTTTTTTTTATTCTTCTTTTGTGTGTTTTTTTTTTTCTCACTAGAGGCTCTATGTCAAAAATCAAACAGCCATTTTGTGTGACTTCTTTTTCTATGTTCAACTTCCTGTTCACATGTGGTCACAGTCACTCTAAACTGAGGTGAGCACAATTTTATTATTTATTTGCTTCAAAAGTAAAACATTTGCACTTTACATTTTATGTACTCCAACCTTATTAGGTGTGAATGTTCAAAATGATAAGTTTGCACAAAGTAGAGGAGACAATAACGTGTCTTCTGATACTCCAGCTGAAGTGCTATGCTAAGCTAACCTTGAGATTTTAGTTAAGAAGTTACATGTTTAATAAAGTTACCAAAGCATTATATTCAGTTACCATAGATCTATTTGCACTACAGAGAACGTTTGATTGTAAAGTTCAAAGTAAAGAGGTTAATGTGTGCTCTGCCAACACTTTTTAATTAAATTATTTATTCTAGGCTTGATTGTTAATGGATTTTATTTTTTAGTTCGGGTTACAATTTGAAATTGAAATCAATATTCACAATTAAGTTTAACCGTTTGATAATCCAGTGTGATAACTTACCTGCCAATGGGGCAAATTGTCACAAGTGCTCACTCTCTATTCAGCAGTCTACAACTCTATAATGAGAGAAGATAGGAAGACATAATGAACACAAAACTTCTGCCCAAGACTTCACTCTTTCATTTGGTACCATTGTGATGTACGGTACTCAGTAAATATTAGACAGTGTGAAAAGTGTGACAACATACGCCGCTCTCCCCTAATCAAACGCCTCATTTCTCAAAAACATGTTCAAAACTAATTTGTCTGGTGCGTCACGAGACACACGGAAGATGACTCAGCTATCCGGCGGGGACGGGTAGCTGATGCAGGTCAGGTGTGTTTGTAGATGAGCGACAGGTGTGTCTTTGCACCAAAACCCCCCCAGGAGCAGCTCATTACCCCACTGCAGGAGAGAGAGAGAGAGAGAAAACTATTTATTGGAGATAATGCTGATGGTGTTAAAAGTTGCAAATCAATGATGATATATATATTTATATCCCTGTAATCCCACCTGCCCCCTATTCATTCACTTATGCACTCATAATTTATTTATTCACTTATTTATTTAATAATTTTTATTCAAGTGTTTGTTTGCTTTTCGTTTGTTTTGTTTTTAAATTTTATTTATTTTATTATTATTATTATTTTATTTTTTTTAAATTTAATTATTTACTTTTCAATTTGTGCCTTACCTTCTCAAGCCCCCCTGATCGATACCCCTACTCTCACTCTCCCTCCCATTACCAGGGAAGAAAAAGATAAATAATGTATCTATAATATTAATAATAAAAAAAAATTATATATATAAAAAAAAAAATAAGGTAACACTTTATTTTAAGGTGCTTGTAATAAGCAGTAATTAAAAAATAATAACACTTAATATAAGACACTTATAGGCTCTCTTTAATTAACCCAATTAACCCCATGAGCCAGATCTCATCAGCTCTACACACAGATCAAACTGGCCCCGTCAAAGGGAGCCGGTCCTCAGAAAACACACAGATTATTAAACCTGATCAGCCCTGAGCTGATTCCACAGGCTGGACCGGTCCGGTCTCTTCACCCCCACCACTCTGGATTCCAGCCATACTTCACATTCTGCTTCACCTGTTTATTCTTTATGTGGAAATGTGCATACAAGGAACACTCTGTTCTAGTCTTTGCGACCACTCATTCACCCTCAGGTGCAATGCAGGGTTCAGTTTCTCACCCCAGGACACTTCGACATGGAGGAGCCGGGGGTTGAACCGTCAGGCTTCTGTTTAACGGGCAACCCGCTGTACCCCCTGATCCACGCCACTGTGTGATGTATGTGTGTTGTGTAAAAAAAAATTAAAATAGAAACAGTCTGACATTAACTTTGTTTTATGTGCATCACATAAAAGTTTGTTCATCCTCAGACAAAAGAAGCAAATAACACAAAGTTCCCACGTTCATTTATAGCCTGAGCCTTACGCTTAATGTTTGTTCTTACTGTTGGACAGTTATTTATTATTAGACGACATTGTTTCCATTCCTCACAGATAAATATCTCTCTGCTGCTGCTTAATCTCGTGTCATATTAAGTTCTCCTGTCGTGGTTCCAACGATGTTGCTCCTGATCAAAAACCACAGGCAGAGTTAACTGCGGCAGCTCCATGAGAGCCGTTACTGTTCAGACTCGGTGAGGCAGGAAACCCAAACAGAGCCACATGACCAACAGCAAACACTCCTGCAGGACTGCAGCTAACTCTTCCTTTTATTAAGGATGCCAAGATGACGTCTTTCTGTTCCTGTCACACGAGAGAAAGACGCGCAGCACATCTGGATTAATCGACTAATTATTTCACTTTTTCACAGGCAGCGGTGGAAAGTTCTGTACATAAGTACAGTTGAGTGTTTTCATGTTCTGCTTAACTAAAGAATAAAACTTCCCAGCGGAATATAAAGACATTAAAATAAGCTCCACCTTCACCAGCTGCAACATTAAAGTGATGAACACATGAATGCATCAAAAATATTGATTCAATACAGTTAAACGTCAATTAAAAGCCTGGTCCAAACTCTGCAAAAACTAAAATCTTAGTAGGATTAATTATCTTAACTGAAGGCAAAACATGCTTATTTTTGGCTAGATATTTAAGATATTTCTTCTTACCAGGCGGCTTTTATGTTTGAGAGAGAATTTCACTTCCTTAAGTGAAATATTCTTGTTCTATTGGCAGATAATTTTACTTATTTTAAGTAAAATTTCCTCCATTTTAATGCTTTTTTGTCTTGTTTTTGAGAGTTTGTAGAGGCCTGTCCCCTTTACTTGCCTGGTGTGGCTCCACATTTTGATGAAGGTCTCAGTTAGAAGCCTGGTCTAAAACCTCTCAGAGCCCACCGGATCACCTGCTGAAGCTGAGCTGCTTTTAGACCGTGCGTACCAAGATCGATGTTTAAACGTTTGTCTACACATCGTTAGATCTTTTCTCCACAATTCAATAGTTTCGTTCATTTTAAACACCAAAGTATAATTTAGATTTACCAGGATGGTAAAGGAATTAAACACAGACCGGGTATTATATTTCATTATTATCTCATTTTCCTGTTCAGAATATTGTTAATAAAATGTTGTTTTTATCAAAATTGTTCACTTTTGTCCCCGGCGACCACGGTCCCCCCTGTTGAGTTGCATTAACGGTCCCTTTAAGTGTCAGCCCTGGTTTTCGTTCACTTTCGGCGTCATGCACCACCGTGCACCTGGAACGCGTTGAGGTCGGAAGTTTCAACTGGAAAATATCCCAGTTCTGACCGGCCTCGAACGCGGCATTACTGTTGGATTTTTACATTTTTATTAAGTCAGCTTAATGTGTTTGAACGTAACGTGTCCAGCCTGTTAGGCCGAAGTTTGGAGGAGATTAATAAAATGAAATAATTTCAAAAACTGTTTGTGAAAAAATATAGATTCCTCATCTAGTATTGAAGGTCATGGTAGCCATTAAGCTCACACAGGCAGGTAAAAGGTTAACTTTAGCTCAAAATGTCCACCCTGTTAGTTTTTCAACAGGGTGGACATGTACATAGTAAATACTGGTGATTTGTCCACTCGGTTATGTTGGTATTTTTCCTTCATGGTTTATTTTTAATTACCAAATATTAAATGTATATTTGTATTTAAATAAAGATATGGAAGGGATTGACTAACAGGTGAGAGACGTTGAGTCATTCTTATTATAATTCACTTTTCTTGAGAAAATAATGTGCGCTTGTTTTTCTCAGTATAGGCCTTTGCCTGTGCTGTTTAAAAATTATTTTATTGTAAAACAACTATCTAATAAGATTGAGGGACATATGATTTCTATAAAAATGCAATTTTAGTAGCAATCCTGCCCTGAAAACACTTTTAAACAGTTATGTCTTTAACAGGGTGGACATTTCTCGCGTGTCACATGTTGTTAATATCTATATTTAAAACAATAAAGGTGCCTGAGCTCCACCATTATGGTTTTTAAGTACTTCTGAAATGTCACAAAAAAGAGAAAAAAAAAGATATTTGTGAAATCTGTGCGTTTCCATCAGCTAGTTTAGAGCGAATAAACCAGGCGAGCGTCGTTACGTCAGCGGTTGATGTTAGACATTTAGCTGACGCTTTTATCCCAAAGCGACTTACAATTACTCTACATGTCAGAGGTCGCACGCTTCTGGAGCAACGAGGGGTTAAGTGTCTCGCTCAGGGACACACTGAACTCTCACAGTGGATTCAAACCTGAGTCTCTCACACCCAAGACATGTGTCTTATCCACTGCGCCACCACTACCACACACGGCTGTAATAAACAAGACGTCTGGGTTCAAACCAGAAACTAAACCAGCTGCATGAACCTGAGGGCCACTGATCTGAGAGAAACAGAGAGGTCCTCAGGAATGTGTTTCAAGTTGCTACCAGCCGTGTCTCCGTGCATTATGGGAATATCCGGTGTTATGCAGAGTTCTGCACGCACCTCCAGATAATGTTTTTAAACGCTCTAATGTCCTCTGTGGGGTTCATCAGCGGTGATAAATGATTCCAAGTATTTAGAGTCGTTAATATTTTATTACACTGAGCAGAAGCAGCGTTCACTGAGATTCAGCAGCAACATGCGGTGAGAACCTGTTTGATCAGCGTGCAGAGCAAAGGATCTGAGAAGGACCTTTAAGAGGTGAACGCATCATTCAGCAGAACAGCTGATGAAGGCTTCCTGCCCAGATCTGCATCCACCTCTTTTCTCTACACGAACGAGCGTCACCGGCCGCGAGCTGCGGGAAATTCTCTGCCGGCGTTCAGAACTCTGCACGACCGGGCGTCACCGGCCGCGAGCTTCCATCGACCTTTTCTAATGCGATACTTCAAAATGCGCATTAAGAAATGATGGAAACGCGGTGGATAAGCCTTTGGTGTGAGAGACCCAGGTTCAATTCCCCACTGTGAGAGACCATTGTGTCCCTGAGCAAGACACTTAACCCCTCGTTGCTCCAGAGGCGTGCGACCTCTGACAGGAATTGCAATTTTAAGTCGCTTTAGATAAAAGCGTCGGCTAAATGAATAAATGTATTAACTACTTTTCCTGAAGTAAAAGAATTGAATAGTTCCTCCACCACTGCTCACAGGTGATACTGTAAAGAGCAACATGTTTAAGTGTTCTGGGTCTCAGCTGACAGACAGACTGACAGATGCGATCACATGCCTGATAAATGACCTGCAGGATGTTTGGAGTGTCTGTGTCAGCGTTTAGCGTCGCTCTGACGTTCACATCAGAGCTGACGTGTCCTCAGTGTTCCTGTGATGGATGCTGCCGTTTGTTCTACAGTAAAAACATTACTCTGAAGGAATTTGTAAGATGGTGGAGTCACAGATTTCCACAGGTGAACTTAGGGTCATGTGCTGGGCTACACTAAGGTGACCCTCTCTGCCTGTTGGGTTCTTTACTGAACCAGTTGGATCCACAAAGAACTTTCTTGAAAATGGTTCCTTAAAAATGCTATTTTTGCTAAAGCTATTTGGAGCACCTTTGAGTTCCTCAAAGAACCATTTGCTAAGAGGCTAACTAAAAAAGGTTGTTATCAGGGGTGTGACGAGACCACAAATCCACACAGACGTGAGTTAAGTAGCTCCGCGAGTCTTATCAGTTATACATTTGTATTTCACTGCGTGAGAAAATTAACAGCATGTGAAAAATCTCAATTGCGAGAGAGAGTACGAGACAGCTTTTAACCCGAGAAGAAACCTCGTCACAATTTAATCTCACGAGATCTTGTGGCATGAGATCTCGTCACAACCCTAATTGTTATCCAAGGAAGGTTAAAATCAAGGGCTTCTGGACTTGGTTGGAGATACTTGAAGACGTTTCGTCCCTCATCCAAAGGACTTCTTCAGTTCTGACTGACTGGCAGGGAAACTCAGCTATTTAACCTCAGTGGGGTCGTTAGCTAGGATCCTCGATGCCGCTGGTTCGTTAGTGTTCCTGGCTGCTGTAACGACAGTCTTTATGGTCGGTGGAGCCACCCGAGGCCAAGACTGAAAGACCATCGTTAGTGTCCTCACCTGAGGCCTAAAGTGAACATTTGTTTCGTTCCCCCCCCCTCTGCTCTGCGATGGTTTCTAAACCCGGGTGTAAATGGCTTCTTTGACACCTCTGTCTGAAATGTCCCCAAACGAGTGTCGGCCCTTCTGTTTTGAGCCATGTGTTTGTGGAGTGGTTGTTTAGTTTTTCCAATTGTGTCCAATGCCCTTGATTTTAACCTTGGATAACTGACAGAAAGGGTTGCTCTACGGCTTCACTCCAAAGAACCATTTTTGGTTCCAGTAAGAACTTTTATCTTTCTGAGTGTAGGTAACTCAAAGTAGAGATGATCTTTGTTTTGTTTGCTTACAGGTTAACTGGCTGTGGAAAGTTTAGCTTTAAGTTTTATCCACTGCCCCATCACCGCTCTCTGACATCCAACAGACTCTTCACCGATATATAGAGCAATAGTCTTATCTGGACACCTAGAGAATCTCTGCAGGGGAAAACATTTCCTCAGACAGGATTTTTCTTTGGTACCACGCTGCGTGTACGCCCGGCCGGGTTTCAATAAACATCCTGAGTTTCTGAGGTCCATCCATCCATCCATCCATCGCCAACCGCTTATCCTGCGTACAGGGTCGCTGGAGCCAATCCCAGCTGACATCAGGCGAAAGGCGGGGTCCACCCTGGACAGGTCACCAGTCCATCGCAGGGCCACACAGAGACAAACCAGTCATACTCGAAGGACAATTTAGGGTCGGTTTCTGAGGTCTTCCTCTGCAAGTTGAACTGCTGCCAAGAATTTCCACAACCATCACAGTCTGCTGGTTGAGCTGGTTAAAGATGTGAAATCAGGACCGGGTCACAACTGTATTGGGACCGATGTTGGTGAAAAACAATCAACAGCGTGTACAGAGCAACCATCAACTGTGTTCAATTCAAATCCATAAAAGAAGGAAGATTTAAAATCAACCTTACACAGTGTCACTATAAAAACATGATCATTTATCTGAAAGCGAAACTGAACACAGGAGCACCTGCAGGACTGTTTGGGCTCCACCATGAAAACAAAAGAGCTCTAATTCAGTAGATTTCTTTATGTTATGGCAGAAACTTATGTCCTTTTAGATTTACTCTTATTTATGATCTTTTAATTTTATTATTATTACTGTTATTGTTATGTCTTAAATGTGGCCAGGCCAGGAATGATGAGGCCAACACACAATAAATGTTAATCATGTAAAGTCGAGGGTTTAAGATGTTAAGTTATACAAAACGCAGGAATAACTTTCTTACTCGTCCTTTGTTTATTGCATCTGATCTCAGCTATGTGACTTAACAGTACTCTAAAGTACTCCTTAACCATACCACAATATGTAAACAGCTGCCATAAACTAGTTTACACTCAGTTTAGACTTCAGTTACGTCTAAACTGGAACTCTAGAACAACCAAAGCTGTAAAACATCATAATCTAGACATCTAGACTAGACAACAGTAGTGGCCTTTCTAAACAGAGACAAACAAACAAATATAACAATACATTCACTTAGCCACACAATGCACTTAGTTCATAAACTGAAGGGGAAATATTTAAATTCGCCGCTTGTCAGAGTCTCTTCCCCCCGTGGCAAAGATACACACACACACACGGCGATCAGTTGTCAGGAATCAGCACCGTGGGACCCAACACTTCTGTTTGGAAACGCGCCCCTCTCGCGCGAGCCGTCCCATGTAGAACTCTTAAAGTGACAGTGTCATTTAATCCAGAGGACATTTATGGTTGCAGTAATCCCACCAGCAACTTTTATAACATTATAACCCACATAACACTATTTAACTCTGTTCAGGATCTCTGTTCTCCAAAACACAGAAACCTGGACTGTGCAAATGATGATGCATCCCTTTGCCGCCCTGGGCAGCAGGTCTCTGGACCAGCAGTATAAGTGTTGTAGTACTTCTCTGTTTATTCTCTTTTGTTAATAAATTCTTCAAAGACAACGGTTGGTTGTTACTCAGTTATATGCTTGATCCCTCACCAGCGAGATACAATTTCCACAACAGTTTGCATTGTGTAATATTCTTCCACAAGGTGTAAATGCAATTAAGAGGTCGCCGGCTCGAGTCAGGGCCGTGCTGTACAACTCGGGGGCCGTTTACATTGATGCTAGACTCTCTGTACACATGCAGCCTCAGTGTGTCATGCGCTCTAACACTGTAGCAGTGGTGGAATATACAGTGGGGAGAACAAGTATTTGATACACTGCTGATTTTGCAGGTTTTCCTACTTACAGAGCATGTAGAGGTCTGTAATTTTTATCATGGGTACACTTCAACTGTGAGAGACGGAATCTAAAACAAAAATCCAGAAAATCACATTGGATGATTTTTAAATAATTAATTTGCATTTTATTGCATGACATAAGTATTTGGTCACCTGCCAACCTGTAAGACCTGTTAGTTCTTCTTTAAGAAGCCCTCCTGTTCTCCACTCATTACCTGTATTAACTGCACCTGTTTGAACTCGTGTTACCTGTATAAAAGACACCTGTCCACACACTCAAACAGACTCCAACCTCTCCACAATGGCCAAGACCAGAGAGCTGTGTAAGGACATTAGAATTGTAGACCTGCACAAGGCTGGGATGGGCTACAGGACAATAGGCAAGCGGTCTGGGGCTCCATGCAAGCTCTCACCTCGTGGGGCATCAGTGATCATGAGGAAGGTGAGGGATCAGCCCAGAACTACGCGGCAGGACCTGGTCAATGACCTGAAGAGAGCTGGGACCACAGTCTCAAAGAAAACCATTAGTAACACACTACGCCGTCATGGATTAAAATCCTGCAGCGCACGAAAGCCCCCCCCTGCTCAAGCCAGCACATGTGCAGGTCTGAAGTTTGCCAGTGACCATCTTGATGATCCAGCGGAGGAATGGGAGAAGGTCATGTGGTCTGATGAGACAAAAATAGAGCTTTATGGTCTAAACTCCACTCGCCGTGTTTGGAGGAAGAAGAAGGATGAGTACAACCCCCAGAACACCATCCCAACCGTGAAGCATGGAGGTGGAAACATCATTCTTTGGGGATGCTTTTCTGCAAAGGGGACAGGACGTATTGAGGGGAGGATGGATGGGGCCGTGTATCACAAGATCTTGGCCAACAACCTCCTTCCCTCAGTAAAAGCACTGAAGATGGGTCGTGGCTGGGTCTTCCAGCATGACAACGGCCCGAAACACACAATCAGGGCAACTAAGGAGTGGCTCCGTAAGAAGCATCTCAAGGTCCTGGAGTGGCCTAGCCAGTCTCCAGACCTGAACCCAGTAGAAAATCTTTGGAGGGAGTTGAAAGTCCGTATTGCCCAGCGACAGCCCCGAAACCTGAAGGTCTGTATGGAGGAGTGGGCCAAAATCCCTGCTGCAGCCTGTGCAAACCTGGTCAAGAACTACAGGAAATGTATGATCTCTGTAACTGCAAACCAAGGTTTCTGGACCAAATATTAAGTGCTGCTTTTCTGATGTATCAAATACTTATGTCATGCAATAAAATGCAAATTATTTAAAAATCATCCAATGTGATTTTCTGGATTTGTTTAAGATTTCGTCTCACAGTTGAAGTGTACCTATGATAAAAATTACAGACCTCTACATGCTTTGGAAGTAGGAAAACCTGCAAAATCAGCAGTGTATCAAATACTTATAATACTTAAATACTCCCCACTGTAACTAAGTACATTTACTCAAGTACTGTATTTAAGTACCAATTTGGTTCTTGCACTTTACTTGTGTATTTTCATTTTATGCTACTTTATAGTTCACCATTACACAGAAACGAAGCATAACAAAGAGACAGCGTGGATTCACCGTCAGACTTTAAAAAACTGAACACAATTCCCAACTGATATATTCAGAAACATATAAAACAGTATAAACATACTCAATACTATTTAAAAGTGGTTTCCAGGTATAAGGGTATTGGTCCAATCTATTTCTGGTTATGTATGATAACCCGTCAAGAGGGATTCAATTCCAATATTGTACTTTTTACTCCACCGCATTTATCTGACATCTATCAAGATTACAGTCTTTCTTACCTTTCCTGTACATGTATCTCCAATTGTGGTTTAATTTTTCTGATAAACTGAAGGATGAAGTTGAGATAATGATCCTACTTCTTAAATCTAAATAAACTATTAAAACTGGCCTTAGATTAGCTGGAAACAGGGCTGTTTATCTGAGCTCATGAGAAGATCTCTGTCAGGACAGCGATGCTGCAGACACATGATGACCATGCAGAATATATGCTGCATTGCTTAAGAATAAACTATAAAGTAGTTAAAACATTTATAGCAGTAAAATGTAGCATCCACATCAGTGCAGCAGGAATATTTATCCTGTAGCACAAACTGCTCAAAATGATGGAGAACACTTCCTCTGCACGAGCTTCCTCCTCCAGCTCCTTCCTCGTGCCCGTTTGCCGCATACCTTGTGTGTTTTATGTATGTATGTGAACGTGTTGTGACTTTAATTGTGTCTATTTTAGTTATGGAAACCGATGCAAACTATGACACTGCAGTTTCCCAGCGGGGATGAATAAATTATCTCTCTACGTACGTAAAGTATCTCACAAAAGTGAGTACAGCCCTTAGGTTTTTGTAAATATCTGATTATGTCAGAGTTGGCTGAGTGCAGAGGCAGGTTAGGACCCAAACGCAAGACACAAAAGCAGGATGCAGTGCAGGTGGGCTATTTAAACCAACAACTAAACAGGCTCTCGCTGGTACACGGCAAACTCCAAACAACAGGAACTCCAAACTGAGGTAAGCAAAGGCAGGGACAGGACAGAACACTCAACAACAAGGACCAGACCAGGAATGACCAAACATATATACACAGGGGCTAACGAGCAGGGCGGGAGCAACACAGGTGACCCGGAACAGGACTGACGAGGCAGGCAGAGAGTCAGAAGGGGAAAACAGAGAGACTGGCTGGCAGGCAGATTACTGGTGGGGAACAGACAGAACACAAGTTGTTGAAAACTAAACGTGGACCGTATCAAAGTAAGTAGTAACTTTAAATTAATTAAAAACAACAAACTAATCCAGACACGAATACACTAACAACAACAACACAGACTGAAGCAAAGATTACACAGAACTCAGAGCAGACATGGGCAAAAAACACAGAAGTCCAGGAGTGAACACTACAGACATGAACTAACGTACAGGACTAAGAGCCAAGACACCGAACTAGGAACTAAGATACGAGTTTACACTGTTATACAAGCTGCACACTCACTACTTTACATCGGAGCAAAGTGCTATTTATTCAGTGTTGTCACATGAAAAGATATCAAATATTTACAGTGTGAGCGGTGGACTCAAAAACATAATAGCGAAACGCTCGCAGGGAACATTTACTGCACTACGCTGTGCCAATAATACTAACTTTTGAATGCAGGACTTTTCCTTGTAGTGGAGTAATTTCTCAGGCTGATATTACTACTTTTACTTAAGTACAGGATCTGAACACTTCTTCCACCCCTGCACTGTAGAGACTATCATCAGAATTGTAGTAGTGAAAAACGTCACTGGCTTTCATCGTGGAGGTTTTTAAAACGTGCGTCAGTGTTTCATGTTTTCATCTGGACATTAGACTGTTACTGCATTTCATGATAAAAGACCACTGACTAAAACTTTACTGGAGTTTTATCTGTAGAATTACAGTGAATTCATCTCTAACAAGTACCAGGCATAATAATCACAAAGATAACACACACACACACACACACACCCCACTGATATTCTTTATTAAAGCATTGCGTAACACTGATGGCAAAGAGAGGCTCTGTAACTGGTTTATATGACACTGTCACATATTTTTAGAGGGCTAGGCTCTACTGTTTAAATAGGCCGACAACGCCACCTGTTGTCATGAGCAGGGGCGTTGCTACAGATTAAGCTCTACTGGGGCACAGGCCCTCTCACCCCCCCCACGTAAATTTTTGGTGGTTGCCTCACCAGCTTCCCTTGCTTAGCTCATTAATCTTAGCGTTGTCATTTCACTGAAGAATTTTGGCATGGGCCCCTCCTATCTGACTTGTGAGCCACTTGTGCACAGTCACACCCGACACTGCAGTGCTCTCACTACTACCTCTTCTAGAAAAGTCCTCATGAAGTCTGTTAGGACTGCTGCTGCCTGTAGACCTCTGGCTGTGCCTGTGTTTCACCTGGGTCTGTGTGACCCGCTAAAGACGTTTGGACTGGGTCTGTGCTGGTACTGGATTTGGTTCAACTGTGCTATTACTGGCTTATGATCCACCATCTACCAGGGGCGTTTCCAGGCTCTTGAAACAATGAGGGCTTAGAAATCTTTCACCTGTTTTCACCCCCACACCTACCTAAAGTAGGTCTATAAAGCAACAGTAAATGACCCACAAACTCCATCAACCGTCTCCTTTTCTGTTGCTACCTTCTTATGCCATTTGTGAAACTAAACCTTAAACTGACTTTACCTAGAAAATATTGAGCTACATTTTAATTATGAATAATCAGTACATAATACACTTCTCAAAAGATTGGGCTAGAAACACTTCATTTCCTGCATTTTGGTGAATTTTTCTGCACCAAATTATTGAGGAAATATCTTTATTTATATAAAAGGAAACACAAAATTCAGGTGATCCTGGTGACTATTCAGAATATAAAATAGTGTAATATAACGCAGTAAGGCTCTCAAGCGTTCTGTATTGCTGTCAGATATGTAGATCAACTTTTCTCATTTAATTTCATCCCTGCTGAGTCAGCACACATGCAGGCATGATTGAAGTAAAGTCTTTAAATGTGCATGCGGCAACTTTTCACCTCAACGATAAATCAACTCATTTTAATTCAGTTATCAACTCCTGGACTTTAATAGCTCCTGTGTTTCAGAAGGTTCTTTGCTCTTTATGCACATTCAGAATCTCTCCCACAGATCTGTGTTCTCTCACATTTGCAGAATAATATTTTTTAGGTAAAGTCATAATATCACCAGAATAAAATTGCAATATAATGAGAATAAAGTCATATTAATTTAAAATTCATTAAAAATGACCTGGCGACACAGATGCCATCTACTCTACTGACAAATTTAAGCAATACTAGCTAGATATTAATGTTGCAGCTGCATCAGGCCCATCAACCTGGCTCCCCCAGTCTCCTTTAACATTTTCAAAGCTAAAATACTATTTATAATAGAAAAATGTTATCGCCATAAAAAATTCCATATCATTCGATACTGATAGTTATCGGGATAAATGTTAAATTATCACTTCTATCGAGTTTAAAGGCTGATTTTTGCTCCTGAGTGAAAGTTAATTGTGGTTTTAAACTTTTCTTTCTGGTCAGAACAAACACTTGATGCCAAACAGAGGATCACTTCACAGATCTGACGCAGAACATTCAGAACTATTGTGATAAAATCTGTTTTCAACAAATCTGCACGAGTAAAATTAAGTTAAATCTTTTTTGAGTCCCTTTTTCCTCAACAAAATAAACATCTCAGCTCCAAACATTGTCACGCGTTTCATCAACTTCCCAACAACACCTCCCATAATCCGACAGAAGCAAACACAATCCATCAAATAGCGGGCTTCCCAGGAGTTGTCTAATAGAGAGCCTAAGTCCTTTGCTTCTGCCCCACGGGACCTTATTTCGGAAAAAGGATGTACGGTAGTCAATGGCGAGAGACAACTTGTGTTTTTATCCCATTAGAATTGAGCCCTGAATCCCACATGTGATGTTGGTGAATTTAAAATATAATTTTGGCTGCCTGAAGAGAAAGTGTGCAGACAGATGTGACGCTGCACTGATGACGTGAATAAAATAAATATAAAAACTAGGTCAAAGATCATAACTTACTTACTTATCCACAGTTGTGTTTTTCCTAATAACAGACAGGTGACTTCATGAACAAAAATAATTAATTTTAGTGTTGTTTTGATTTTCACGTGTGTTAATGTTCATTAGGGCGGCGCGGTGGTGCAGTGGTTAGCACTGTCGCCTCACAGCCAGAAGGTCGAGGGCCTTTCTGTGTGGAGTTTGCATGTTGTCCCCGTGTCTGCGTGGGTTCTTTCCTCCCACTGTCCAGAGACATGCACACTGGGTTAACTGGTGACCCTAAATTGTCCTTTTTTGTAATTTAAAATACATGAGTGAGAATTGAGGGGTTGTTTGTCTATGTGTGGCCCTGCGATGGACTGGCGACCTGTCCAGGGTGTACCCCGCCTTTCACCTGATGTCAGCTGGGATTGGCTCCAGCCCCATGTAAGCAGGATAACAGGTTGACAATGGATGGATGGATGGATGTTGAGGAAAAGGGACTGAAAACAAATGAAAGTTCTGAATGTTCTGCGTCAGATCTGTGAACTGATCCTCTGTTTGGCATCAAGTGTTTGTTCTGACCAGAAAGAGCAAAAATCAGCCTTTAAACCTGAAAGAAACAATGGTGACTAAAATGGAGGACTGTACTGGCTGACTCTAATGTTGACCCTTCACTCAGGTACATCGGTTAGAATGACAGCAGAGCACAGGACATGTTAACTGACTGTAACATGTGGTTCTGCAGAAATACAACAAATATAAATAACAAGATGTCTATGAAGATTCTCAGTCATCCAGGTCATAGTTATCCAACGAAGGTTAAAAATCAAGGGCAACTGGACTTGGTTGAACCTTCAACCTCAATCTTCAACCAAGTCCAGTTGCCCTTGATTTTGATGTTGACAGTTTTCGCCCTTCGTTGCTGGATTTAGAAATTAAATTGACATAATTCACGGAGAAAAAGTACAAAGTTGGGTTTTTTACTGCTGAGTTTACATTTGCCATTAGAATTAATAATAATAATTAATAATAAACGTATTATAAAGTACTTATTTTGAGTTTTATAAACCTTTTCTCCCACATTAATGCAAAATCCCTATGAATCTGCTTCTGACATGTAAACGAAGCGTAGCGTAAGATGGGGTAAGACTTTTTCTCAGTCAATGTCATTTATAAATCTGTTCCAAAATAGATTTCTTTCATTTGCTCCAGCTGGATTGGGAGGCCGGGCCAACAGATCCGATCTGTCAAAGAGCTGTAATTCCCACCACCAGGGCCTCTCACCACTGCTACTGAAAACCAAAAAGTGATGTAGGCTGGAGTCAGACCATCTAACAAGCTCTGCATGAGATCTAAAGATATTTTTATAAACTGGCATGGGTCTCTTCCATATTTATTTGTAAAAGTACAAAGTACAATTGCTTTGTAATTATGAGAGTTTGAGTTTCAGCATGTTGCCTCTGGCCCATTTTACTTGAGATGTTTTAGCGAGTTTAAAAAGTACCTAAAAGGACTATTTTCACAAAAATCTTGGACTATTTTTATTTGAAAGTGCCTGAAAAAACAGATTTCATAAATGTTTAACTTTGCTTACTTGTAATTGCGTTTAGTGATGAGTGAAATTTACTGTGTCAAGCTCTTTTTCCAAAGGATTTTTCTCATGTAGGCTGTGGAAAGAAATCAAAACCCATTTTTACATGTGAACCAGTGAATGCAGGATCAGTACTTGTGATTGGCTGCAAAATGTTAGAGGCCATAAAGCTCCAACCTTTTATGGCCCATTTCAGCTGGCTTCACCCTCCCTTTCCTCTCTGAGGGCCCGCAGCGGCCCCTGCTGGCCGGGAGCAGCAGCTCAGTCCCTGCGCCTGTACTCGCTGCATTACGGTAGGCCTATTTGAGCTGCGGGTGTAGTACCGTAGCTGTGAGGACATGGCGGCGGCAGCAGCAGCAGCAGCTCCTCCTCCTCCTCCTCCTCCTCCTCCTTCAGCTCTCTGTGAGTCTTCTCGGCTTTTCTCTCCCTCAGGCTGTCGGCTGTGCATCTGTAAAGTTTCCCCGGACTGTCGGGCAGCCTGTCGGGCAGCCTGCTGCAAACTACCGCCGCACACTTTCTTCAGGTGAACGGTGATCTTTGGATCCGCTATCTCAGGGCGGACACACTGTAGCCCACCGTGACACCGGAAACGGAGCAGGCTACTAAAAATAAAAAGCGCCGTCACTAAAAGCGAACGGGGGACCGCATCCAGGTGTTTGTGTGTCTAATCTGAGGAGGATTCAGAAGGTGTGTCTGCAGTTATTCACTTTATTAGTTCACGCGGCTGTAATAATGTAGACTCTGTCCTTCAGCGTCCTGAGGACGTCCTGGTCGGTCTCTCGCGGTCAGGTCCTGTCGCTGAAACCAGTAGGTCAGATTTTCACATTTTTATTGAAACAAAATCGCACGTGAAGTGATCTCACTACTGTGGATCAAAGGTCACCTTAAAGCAACAGCCGCCCAGGGGAGTCCATGTGGACTGTGGAGGGTCTCCGATCCTGGCCGCGAGACTCACTAAATGGACAAAAGTACTGGGACACCCCGGTTGTTGGGCTGTTTTTTCTTGGTGTGGACTTTGTTCAGGGAAATGGACACGATTTAAAAACGTAACGTGTTCCTGAAAATAGCAACAACAAATGAAAATGCTCGTTTGTGCAGTAAGAAAACATGCGACGTAAGTATAGAAGGAATAAATGTGAAATTACTTTAATAGGTGCAAATTACAGATAAAATAAACTACAGCTAGCTCTGTTGTAGAAATGAACCTTCCTGATGGTATCAGCTTTCCTATAAATTTATTTCTCAGACTTTTAAACAGTGATGCTGCTGGAACTTCATCAGCCTTTCATTAGTCTGAGGTAAAATATGCGCATGAACATATGTGAGCTTCTAACCTCAGACTTTCTGATAGTGAAGCTGCTGGTTGGCTGACGGGTCCATCCTGAGTCTAAATAACATCTAACTTATAAACCATCAACCATGAACCATGAACCATGAACGGGGGGGGGGGGGCACCAAACATACTAATCTAGCATTTAACCAAAAATTATAAAAATCTTTCTCTCTAAACAAACTTATCTTCAGGCTCCCCTTAATGTCAGTATATATATATAAACATTTAACACAATATAAAAAATTACAGCTTATTTTAAATGACAAAAAAATCGACTCAGGTCAGAGTGGCTTTGATCAGATAACTTCAAACATTGTGATGAAACACAGGAAATATTTAGTTCAGTCAGTCGAGCGGCAGCCAGAAGAAATGTTGAGCGAGCAATTGTTTTTGTTATAGTTACATGGGGGGGGCGTCTCACCCCATGTTAGCCTGTATTCTGTTATATTTTTAATTCTCACCTGAATTCTGTGTTTCCCTTTTTATATGAGTGAAAACATTTCCACCAGAAATCGGTGTTTTCAAAGCAGGATGCTAAATTGTTTTATTAACAATGTTGAAATCAACCAAGCAAAAATGTTTAGGTGTATCAGTAGATGAAAATCTTCCTTGGAAACAACACGTTGACTGTTTAAATCCAAAAAAGGTTTTTAAGATTGGAAACTGAACCATCAGCTCCTCTGTTCAAGAAATTAAATATTTTATCCATTTTCAACATCAGTACCCATCAGACACGTACAGAATCCTCATGTATAAATGTATGGTTAAAAATCACAGCCTACCAGAAGTATTTCATAACTGCTTTTTAACTAACTGATGTCCGTTCATCTCAAACTCTTGGACAATATTCCATAAAATTGAAACTAACTGAAAAAACTTGTCCATCATTGTCAGTATTTAAGTCAAACATGAAAAAATACTCATGTGATGGTTAAAATTGAAGTATGTGTGTAGGTTTTATTTAATCATTTATCATTAGTCATTATTTTTTCTATAATATATAAATTAATATAAAAATTAACTTTCACTCGAGCAAAAATCAGCCTTTAAACCTGAAATAAACGATTTGACATTTATCCTGATAATTATCAATGTAATTTTTTTTTATCAGCCCCGCTCTCTCGTCCAACATCAGTGTGTGACCTCACAAATGTTTTTCTTTATGAACGGGGAACCACTCCCACAGACAGACTCCAAAATCCTGCAGAAACCCGCCCCAGTGAAGTGGAAGCTATTCGACCGGCTCCATATTACTGCCTATACATTTACAATGGGAGGTCATACAAGTGATGTGTAGGTGTCCCAGTACTTTTGTCCATATAGTAAACATGTGGAGTTCAGCTGATGAGTTAAACGACTCATGTGGGATAAAATGTTCACTTCCTGCTGAAGCCTGACAAATGGCTTTAGGAACAAATCTCTCTTCACAGCGACCAGTAATCATCTCCACACGGCCATTTCAGTTTAGTTTTAGGACCGACATCGTTCTCGCTTCACGCTCTCATGTTTGTTCAGTAACTTTATTTTAGATTCTCTAACACCCTAAACCTGTCAGGCTGAATTTTGGAGAGAAAAGAATATTTCCATGTGATGAATTGTTGAATTGTTCCTCTCCCTGCAGACGGCCAGCTCCTCTCTGTTTACAAGAAGACGTGCCAACACCTTTTCCACAGAGCTATCAGTTCCCCGCGGATTCATCGGGTTTCACCGCTGCATGCTGGGACGCTTCATTGTTGACCTGAACCCTCCTGAGCAGAGTTCGTTTTGCTGCTGTGTGCTTCCAGCCGGCTGTTCCACCAATGCCTCGATGGAAAGCGTTCTTCAGCCAGCGCTTGCGATGGTCCAGCACCGTCACCCAAGCCCTCGTCCTGTCCGTCATCACGTTCGGCGTCCTCCTCCCTCTCTGCTGCCATCGGCTGCTCTACTCGTACTTCTTCATCAGGTCCATGTACCTGGACTCCATGAGTGAGGGGGTCCTGCGGGAAAGCCTCCACCGAGGCCAGGACGCTCTGCACTTCTTTCAGAGCACCTCCACGGCAGCGGCGGCGTCTGCCAAGTTCAGGGACGTCGCCCAACATCCTGAGCTGCTGGTCACCGTGGTGACTGCCAGGCGAAACGAGGGGCGGGACTTCCACTACCTGCTCCAGGTGATGCGGCAGCTGAGCGCCATTCTGGGAGGCTGTGGAGAGCGGCGGTGTGCAGAGGTGTTGGTCTGCGACGTGGAAAGCGGTCCCCAGGAAAACCAGGACGCCAAGCTGCTGGAGTCCCACTTCAAGGTGATCCGGCGTTCCCCTCGGGAGCAGCTGAGGAACAGGGAACAATTAAACACCTTTGAGAGGGAGAAGAGGGACTACGTCTTCTGTCTCCGCAAGGGATGGCAGCTGGTGAGGCCCAGAAACATGGTGGTCCTGGAGGACGATGCTTTGCCGACGCAGGACTTTTTCACGGTCATAAAGGACCTGTTGTCTCGGCGGTTTGCCCTCCAGACTCTTTACATAAAGCTGTATCACCCTGAGAGGCTGCAGCGCTACTGGAACCCCGAGCCATACCGCATCCTGGAGTGGGTGGGACTCGGGCTGGTTGGGGCGACGGCCCTCCTCCTCACCTTCCCTTACTGGAACCCCTGCGCTTTCTCCTTCACGCTGTCGGCCGGCCACCTTCTCTTCTTCACCCTCTACTTCATGGCTGTAGCGGAGCTGCTGGGGCGGCACTACCTCCTGGAGGTGCGGAGGTTCTCCCCGCAGCTCTACGCCGTCTCCCCGGCCACGGAGTGCTGCACGCCGGCCATGCTGTTCCCGGGCAACGCCTCGCTCAGGGTGGCTGAGTATCTGGACGGCTCCTTCTGTGTCAAGGGGAACGCCAAAGACATGGTTCTGTATCAGATGGCGAGGACGATCCCCGGGGAAAGGTCTCACAGCGTGGAACCCAACCTCATCACCCACATCGGGGCCTATTCCTCGGTCAGGGCCAACCCGCCCAGGCCTAAACTCCTCTGAGGACAGGACTTAACGGGGCTCCTTCTGACTTGGTCCTACTTTTCTTTTCTGCCACGTCACCCTCTGGACTCTTCACACGGTTGGTGATCGGTTTGGTGATTTGCAGGTGAAAAGTCGTCAGGCCCTTAAAATGTAATCCGAAAGTTCTTTTAATTGTCATGTTTGGAAATTCCGGTCTTTTTGCAGAGGAGAAGTTTTTCTGCCTAGTCAGCTGTCTACACAGGCTGCGACATGGAGTTGTGTTTTACGCACGTAACTACAGTGATTGTGTGTTGGGCTCAGAGCAGTGCCAAATCCTAGCTGACCCACACTCAGTGCTGTGCCTGAACGCCTCCTGTGTGCACACAGATGGAGGACTGAAGCTGCTGTTGCTATGCTAACATGCATGCTTGACTTTGTGCAGACTGTGTAGACACTGTGTTACTTTGTGTAGCAGGTTCACTAAAAGACCTGATTGAAATGAAATGCTGTTTTCAGTTAGTTTGTAATTCGCCTGCGCGGCGTCATATCATCGCTGCTGGAGAACGTCTTTAATCAGTTCTCCCGACTATCAGGTTTGCCGTTCGGCCGAGGGGTTGTGTGCTTCTCTGCTGGATTTATTCTACTGCCTGGTATCATGAACATATTTAGGAAAAATCAGATGCTGTCCACCGTGCTGTTCCAAGGATTTGATGAAAAGCTCGATATTATTAACAGGTTTGTTCACCCAGACCTTACTAAAACGAGGGCAACATTTTCCTCCTCACAGATGAACTTTTACTTTGATTCGGACAGTTTTCAGAGAACAACCAGGTTTTATTTCAGCAGTAAAAGCAAAATAGCTTCAGCTGACCGAATCTGCCTCCAGCTGCGTTTGTCATTTCATCCGTGAAAGCGATCCGGCTGTAAATGAGAAGCTGCAACCTGAGTGTGTTTTCTACCTCAATACAAAGAGATTTGTTAGTGTCGGAGCTCCAGAAATCACATCTAGCCGTGCATATCAAGACGTAGGGCCGGACGATACGGCCAAAAATGTTATCACGATAAAAAGTTTCATATCAATAATTATCACGTACGAATAGTTTTTTTACAAATAGTTTTTTCTCTAACTTTTTTCTCAAGTTTAAAAGCTGATTTTTGCTGCTGAGGGAAAGTTGAAGAAACCTGATGGTTAATTGTGGTTTAAACTTTTCTTTATGACCAGAACAAACAGTGATGAGTGTTGATGCCAAACAGTGGATCACAGCAGAGCTTGTTTCAGGCTGTTGTGATTATTTCTCTCGGCTACGTCCGGTTTATGAAACAGGAAGTTGTTGTAAGGTTGTGGTTGAACAACGGTGAACACTTCTTTTACGGGACAAATTTAAGGAAGATGGGCTGAGAGTCTTTGCAGCCCTGCAGTCCCTGTCTGAAGTCCTGCCTGTGCAGATCCAGGATGAGAAAGACTGATTAATGTCTAAAGCTGAGATTGTGGCCTTTCTTAACGCTTCATCATATTAACAGAGGATTTAAAAACCATAAGCGGTCGTGTGATTAGAGTACAGCAGAACACACTGCTGCAGTGCTGCTGTTGGAGACACAGCACCTCACAACCGCCGTCCCGTCACACGGACAGTTTCACATCAGCCTTCAGAAGAAACACATTTTAGGTACGCTGACCGTTTGGCAAACCTTCGTCTGTCAGGCTTTGCGTTCTCACACAGAACATTTGCAGTTTAAAATGAAAACGTTTACCATCAAGATTCACAGTAATAGTTGAAACAGATGTCAGACTAAAGATTCTCACCGCGGCCGCTGAAATGAACAACTCTGATACGCTGGTAAAACGCTGGTGTGGACGGGGCCTGAGCAAGATCAGGACTGAGCTGCTAACTGTAGGTCGACATTAGCTGTGGACTCCAGAGACGACCCAACAAGAGGATTTACTAAGTCTACTATGTCAGACTGCATCTCACTGAGCACTCGCCGTCACTGAACGTGCCTTAATGTTGTTGCACTCAACATTATTTGAGTTTTTTTACTCCATAACAGAAGATGATTCACCTCCGCATGAATTTACTGTAAAGCTGATCGGTTGCGTTTAATTTACTCCTAACAATGAAGTTGAACTGAAATCTGTAATAATTACAGGAAGTAGCTGCCAAAGTAAAACCAATAGGCCTGTGATAGTTCTGCAGTCTGACACTAATGACATGGAATGAACGTTGAGGAGTTTCTTGGCTGGGAGCAGAGACTTCCTGGAGTCTCCCCGTGTTGACTGGTAACCGAACCTGGCTAAGAAATAGTCCGGCACATAACCCTCCCTGTAAAATGATAAGATGTCACTTTGGATTTTGTGCTGATTAAATAAAGCAGATATAACGTTTTAATCGGGGAGCTTTAGCACTACTGGGAGGTGGAATCTGTTCCCTTTGGATGGAGCCAGGCGAGCTGTTTCCACTCTTTATGCTAAGCTAAGCTAACTGGCTGCAGGCTCATACTGTACAGAGTCAAGAGGAAGAGCTTCACTAAATGTTCAGATGTTCACTAGCTGGTCAGTTTGACACGTGACCTCCGCCTCTGTTTGCTAGGGAGTTAAAATAAATATTTAATGCTGTTATTAAGGTGGAACATCATTTGGATTTATACAAAAAGGAAAAAACACTGAACTGAAACATTTTTATCAGAAGCCTTCAAATCACAAATAATGTTTTTGTTTGAGTGACTGAAATGTTTTCTAATTAACAGTTTTCACCACAGTCATTAAAAATGTAAACACAAAACTGAAACAGGGTGATCTGTGGATTGAACATCAGCTGCTGATTATCGATTAACAATCTAACTAAGCATAATTCAGATTTCAGATCATTAACATGATTTATTGCTTCCTGCTTGATTTCTGACTTCGTTAAATAAAATAAAAAACTATATACATATAAAATCAAGGTTTACATCATTTTGTAAGATATAAATTGAGATAATCTGAGCGTTCAGTCAGTGACCTGCAGTTTGTTCTATCCAGAGAAAAGATCCGAGTGGCTGGACAACACGAACATTTGAACTTGTCACTTTTTTATTGATATTGAGAGTTGACAAAAATTCTTTCTAAAATGAAAATGTTTTGGTTTTATTGAAGCTCGGTTGCGGTTTGATTTGGGTTTTTATTTCTGCCATAAATTGTATTTTATTTTTTAGTTTAATCTTAAAATCTCACTGTGTTTGTCACTAGAAGAAAAAAAATTTCTTTCTTCCTTGTTTCTTTTCGCTCATTTTATCATGCATATTAAAATCATTTAAGGGATTTTGTTATTTCACATTTGTTATCTATTTTGGCACATTTGCTTTCTACAATGAGCTCTGAATCTGAATCCTTCAGATAAATAGATGTTAGTAAAATCTGACATTTTAAAATTAAAGCATTGAAATAACTTTACTCAAATAAGATGGGAAATGTAATCTGGTCTCTGAAGGGTACAAATTAAATCTCTTTTCTCTTCCACGATCACATTTTGATTCTGAGTTGAATTTAAATCTGAATCTGTTTTCTACATTTAAAGACACAATAAATCTGAAGGTTTGAAGTCACCGGGTTGTCGAGAGGTTTTTATTCCAGCAGGGACGTCTTCCAGGATGTTGACGCCAACACAGCTCACAGCTGAGATACTCAGTGTCTTTCCTCTAACAGAGCAAAGGGCTGCAGGGAAATGGCTTAAAACTCTTAAGCCAACGAGTCGGACTGGTTTGGTTGGCCAAAGAGATGTATCCAATAACAGTCTGTTCCCACTGAGACACAAAGCATGTTCAGGTTTCTTCTGCAAACTGCTGCGTATTGGTCGTGTTTTACCTCGCTCACACTGCCGGCTGCAGTCCAGCGCTTTAGTTCACAGCCAATTATATTTAAAGACATAGATTTATTATCTTTCTGGAAATGTGCGTGCCATTCAGCGATCTTCAGACTAACACCAAACAGAAACGTCACCAGAGCGCTCGACATAATACAGTAAGGTTCACAGCCAGAGGTTCGGTTGGTTTCGTTTCACTGCTGATTCAGCGGTGCAGTCCTGGTTGGCACAAGTGATCTGCGGGCCCAGTTGGGTTCAGAGGGATGGCGCCCTGCACCGCCTGCCTGATGGTAACAGCTTGTACACGATAAATCTGGGACGTGAAACATCTCTAATAATCGCCTTCTCTTTCCTCACCGATCAGGACTTGCAGGTCATCGTCGTGGCATTTTGCTGCTGTCCAGAAGTCTCACTGCACATGTTGGCTCTCTTATTTATTCAGTAATAATGTAACAAACCAGGCAGTGGAACAAAAAGTTATCATACTAGAAGAGGACCAATAAATCTGTGTCCACGTGAAACTGTCTCAATTTACACATAAAGAACCTTTCTTAAAAATAATAATGTGGAACGTACGGATTAATGCATGTAGGAGGGGAGCGGTGAAGGTGTAAGAAGGATGTGGTCTGAGAGGGTGTCCAGAAGACCGGGCGGATCAGACCCCGTGTGGGGGTTCAGTCTTGGAAGTGTTTTCACCTGAGCTTATTTCAAGCCCCCCAGACGGTAAAACTACTAGGAAACTAGCTAAAATGTAGTGATCTAACCACTTACTCCACATTTAAATGAAGCTTCTCGACCCTGAAGCTAAGTTACAGCAAAAAAATAAAAAAATAGTAGTTTACTACATCTAAGCTACTTCTCCATGCCATATCCTTTAACTCTCATGTAACGGTGCAGGGAGTAAACCTCCCTCCCTGACGCCTTACGAGACGCAGCCATGTGTCCGCTTCCTGTAGTTTGTGTCAGGACCATGCAGTACAACTCAGGGCAGGTTACACTTACTTCAAACAAACTACGAGGACTGACTTCTTTCACCAACATAACATCACCAAAATCAGAAACATCCTGTCTCACAATAATGCGGAAAGACTCGTCCGTGCATTTGTTACTTCTAGGCTGGATTACTGCAGTTCTTTATTATCCGGCTGCTCGAATAAGTCCATTAAGACTCTTCAGCTGGTCAGCAGGACCTGGAAAAGCTTATCCATGCATTTATCTTCAGTCGACTCGACTACTGTAACAGCGTCCTTACAGGCTCCCTAAGAAATCCATCAGACAGCTGCAGCTGATTCAGAACGCTGCTGCTCGAGTCCTCACTAAGACCAAAAAGGTGGATCACATCACTCCAGTTCTGAGGTCTTTACATTGGCTTCCTGTCTGTCAAAGAATTGATTTCGTTTATAAAGCACTGAACCATCCAGACCTCTCTGGTCATCTGGGATCAGGTCTGCTTTCTGTCCCCAGAGTCAAAACTAAACCTGGAGAAGCAGCGTTCAGTTATTATGCTCCGTATATCTGGAACAAACTCCCAGATAACTAAGGTCTGCTGAAACTGTCAGTTCTTTTAAATTAAGACTGAAGACTTTTCTGCCTTTAATTAAAACAAATGTGAGGCTGTAGATCAATATCGTACTGTCCTGTTCAACCCTGTTTTTATTTTTTATTTCAATCTTTTTAAAATTGTATTTCAATTGTTTTTATGTTTAATGGAAAGCACTTTGAATTGCCTTGTTGTTGAAATGTGCTGTACAAATAAACTTGCATTGATCCAGAATGCTGCAGCACGCATTATCTGACAGGAACCAGGAAAAGAGATCACATTTCTCCTGTTTTAGCTTCTTTGCATTGGCTTCCAGTAAAATCCAGAATAGAATTTAAAATCATTCTTCTTACCTACAAAGCTCTTAATGGTCAGACACCATCTTATCTTAAAGAGCTCATAGTACCTTACTACCCCACCAGAGCACTGCGCTCCCAGAATGCAGGGTTACTTGTGGTTCCTACAGTCTCCAAAAGTAGACTAGGAGCCAGAGCGTTCAGCTATCAAGCTCCTCTCCTGTGGAACCAGGTTCCAGTTTGGGTTCAGGAGGCAGACACCATCTCCACATTTAAGAGTAGGCTTAAGACTTTCCTCTTTGATAAAGCTTATAGTTAGGGCTGGCTCAGGTGAGTCCTGAACCA
>NC_060153.1:33164669-33183525 GCF_021292245.1 Micropterus dolomieu
GACAGGAACCAGGAAAAGAGATCACATTTCTCCTGTTTTAGCTTCTTTGCATTGGCTTCCAGTAAAATCCAGAATAGAATTTAAAATCATTCTTCTTACCTACAAAGCTCTTAATGGTCAGACACCATCTTATCTTAAAGAGCTCATAGTACCTTACTACCCCACCAGAGCACTGCGCTCCCAGAATGCAGGGTTACTTGTGGTTCCTACAGTCTCCAAAAGTAGACTAGGAGCCAGAGCGTTCAGCTATCAAGCTCCTCTCCTGTGGAACCAGGTTCCAGTTTGGGTTCAGGAGGCAGACACCATCTCCACATTTAAGAGTAGGCTTAAGACTTTCCTCTTTGATAAAGCTTATAGTTAGGGCTGGCTCAGGTGAGTCCTGAACCATCCCTTAGTTATGCTGCTATAGGCCTAGACTGCCGGGGGATTTCCCATGATGCACTTAGCTCCTCTCTACTCTACTTTCTCTCCCTCTGTATGCAACCTCATCCCATCATTGCATGTTACTAACACAACTTCTCCCCATTTCAGTCAACAGAGGCTGCAGTCACTTTCTGGCAAGGAGAACAATGCATTGTTTTGGCCATTTAAAGGTATTTCAACAGGTAAAAAGGACTGGATTGGTCTGTACACAGCAAGTTAAATAATAGAAAGGATAAGAAGAGATCATGTCTTTCTTTTATAGATCACTCAGCAGTAAGTCCTGTTAATTATAGGCTGCAGTCTGTTTTCCAAATATAAACAAGGATCTTAGACACACGCCTACCAAACATAAAACCCATCAGCAGCAACAGGCTTCTGTTGTTGCCTATAATCACTAAATGTCCGGCCTGATCACGCTATAAACACTTTTTGTGATTATCTACAATTGTAATTATTCTGTTAAAAGAACCGTTAGAGTTTCACGAAGACCTTTGCTATCACCAGGGACATAAAGTGATGTTTATTTAGACGTTATCTGTTTGATCCAGATAAAAGCAGCTGTAGACGTGAAGATACAGGGCGATAACGGCGGAAACCGGGGACATCTGGTCACCCTATATTAACCCAAACCCAAACCGTGATCTTTTCCTAAACCTGACCAACCTGTGGCTGTTTCACAACATTAACCACGTTTCATTTTGAGAGGCTAAAGTCAAGACTTGAACGCTCGTCCAAGCGTGGGACAAGTTGGGAGTGAGACTGTGTTGCCTTAGGAAGGGGTGGTGATGGAACAGCGGATAAGACACATGACTTTGGTTTGGTTCAATCCCCCCTCTGTAACGCAGCTACCAGACACTGAACCCCAGAGGCGTGCGATAAAAGCTTTGGATAAAAGAGTCAGCTAAATTGTGGGAGACACTATTAAATGACCAATCCTGTAGTCCAGATATCAGGACACGGTGTTTCGCTGCTTCGTCAATTTTTCAGCTGAGATTTTACCAAAAAGTTTCCTAACCAGTTCACATCTTCATAATATATAATAATAATTTATGTCGCACTTTGACCTTTCCATAGACAGCATAAAAAAGAACAAGAACAGCTAAATGCTAGAAATCAATTAAAAGCCAAGTAGTAGGAAGTAAAACTTTAAATCACCCTTTGACCCTAACCTGGACTCTGGAACAGCGAGCGGGCCTAACCCTGCAGAATAAAACGGGTTCAAATCAGGTAAAAGCGGACCATCACTAAAGGAAAGAATATTGTGGAACACTGGTTCAACAGAAACTGCGTCTAACATCAGAGACATAGAGCAGCCTTGTCTTTGACCTGGAGGTTTAGAAAACCCACTACTGATGTTTATGCACTCTCAATGTCTCCTTACAGAATTTACAACACTTTCCAAACGCCTTTACCTGGGTCAAAGAAACCAGACCAGCATCAAAAGCCTAAGGACGGACCTGCTGCGAACACAGTAGGTTTGGGTCCGAGGATGACCTGGTACATCGCCTTCCTCAGTCTTCCTGTGTCTCCTCTCGCCTCGACCCTCCTGCAGCCAGAACACTTCAAAGTCCCCGAGTTCACAAAACTAACATCTTAGAAAATGACCCTTCTCAAATTAAACAGCAGGTGTGACACAGAGGTGGCAGAGCGCCTTGCATTTACTGTCAAACTCAGACGAGCTCCGGCTGAAGAGGCAATCAGGCGGTTTGACTGGTCAATATTTATTATTATATTCACATAACTTTGACATTGCACCAGCGTCAGAGTTACAAGGAGTAAACTGGCTAAAACCGGTCTGTTTGGATGGTTTATACTGGACTCACACTGTGGCAGGTTTTATTATAAAGATATAAACATTAAAGCATCATGTTGAATAAAAACAGATTTATTTCAGTAGCGTTTTCCAGACTGACAGCACATTTTGGGGTCCACTCCTCAAACCTGCAGGGGCTCCACAGGATGCTGTTGATAAAGCAAACTCCAGACTACATTCCAGATCAGAAGCTCTCCTGGACCTGAACCCAGCTGTGTCCATCAAGAGCCGCGGGTCCTCGAGTCAGCCAGTAGAGACTCAGTCAGTCAGCATGGTCCCAGCCAACAGGAAACGTTCCCATGACATTGCATCATGTTCCGTTGACGGAGAATCATTTGCAGCCTTCACAGGTTCTGCTGTACGAAGTGATTATCAAAGCGTAACATCCCGTAAAGACTTGCATCAGCGCCTGATTAAATCCTGCAGACTGATTAACCTTCAGGAGGCAAAGTCCAGTGAGGAAACTGTGTTTGTCAGCACTGACGTCAGGAACATGGACGTTTCAGACTCTTAGAATCTGAGCAGGAAGTAGAAATCCTTTCTCTGCCACAGGGAGGGCTGCACTCTGAAGGGATTTTATGAAACCTGGTTATTGTGTTTTATTGAAGTGGACACACTTAGCTGACGATGCACAATAATGGGTTCACGAGAAAGAGGAGATATTTTAACAGCATTTTGAAGAAATACCAAATGCTGAAATATAAAAGAGGGGGGTCGAGGGGCTCAGATTAGGGGTGTGAAGAGACACTTAGCTCAGTGAGACATCACGATATCAGGTTCACGAGAACGAGACAAAAACATCCTTAAACAGTGTTTTAAAGATTTCCTCAATGCTGAGATACATGATCGGGGCTCTGGGGGGCCTCCACCAGGAAAATTAGATCTTTAAACACTTCATTTCCTGCATCCCGGTGAAAGTTTCTGCACCAATTTATGGTGGAAATGTTTTTAAAAGGAAACACAGAATTCAGGAAGCAGGAGACATTTCAAAATGTCTAAATGACAGAATGTGAGTGAGAGCAGCTCTCAGATCTGTTTCTCCTGCAGATCAACTTTTCTCCTGTAACCAGTCCGACTCGTTGGCTTAAGAGTTTTAAGCCATTTCCCTGCAGCCCTTTGCTCTGTTAGAGGAAAGACACAGAGTATCTCAGCTGTGAGCTGTGTTGGCGTCAACATCCTGGAAGACGTCCCTGCTGGAATAAAAACCTCTCGACAACCCGGTGACTTCAAACCTTCAGATTTATTGTGTCTTTAAATGTAGAAAACAGATTCAGATTTAGAGAACGGAAAACTTGGCCAAAAAGAAACTGTGGCAACAAGTTGTTAAAGTTACTGATTGCTGCTGCATTTTAGAATCAGCAGCTTGTTTTTTAACAATGCACATTTGTTACTTTTATATTTAAATTGCATTGCATGTTTTCCTAATGTACAAATAAACCTTTCTAAAGGCATTTTCATTTGATATTTACCTGCAAGCGACATTTCAGAACAAATTATGCTTTCAAAAAGTGGTGGGGACATGTCCCCCAGTGTAAATGACACAGGGGTGTTAAACACTTCTGCATTCTGGAGACATTTTCTGCACCAATTCATAGTGGAAATGTCTTTATTTATTTAAAAAAGGGAATATTCAAAATAGAAACATGTCAGGGAATACAATGCAGTGATCAGGAGCGTGCTTTTCAGTCAAAGTTACTTTTATTGCACATTTGTTGCTTCTACATTTACATTGCATGTTCTCGTATTGTGCAAAGAAACCTTCTCAAAGCATTTTCATTTTTCTTGTAATCTATTTTTCAGAACATTTTTAACAAATGCTTTCAAAGTGAAGGGGACATGTTCAAACGTGTAACGGCAACTGTAAATGCCACCTGTGGCTCTTCTAATATGTCTGTAGTTCGAACACCAGTTTACCTTTTCGAGGTTTCTCAAGTACAGATTTTCATTTTCTGCTACTTTACACTTCCACTACATTCATCTGATAACTTTAGTTACAAGTTACTTTGTAGATTCAGCAAAACACAGTGAACAGATGAATAATCATGTGTTATTATAGATGAGGATCAAATCTGCAGGGGGAAATTCACCACCTTCCGAGCAGATAAAGTTCTAATCTTTAATTAGTTTTAATTAAAGTGATGAACTAATAAATGCACTAACAATTAAAATAAACAATACATATTATTCTGAAATGGGCCATTCTGCAGGACGAGTGCTGCTACTTTCGGTACTTTAAGTACATTTTGATGCTGATACTGTTCTAGTTTTACTTGGTAAATTGTTGAAGGCTGTCTGAGCATGTAGCAGAGAGCTGTGACGGATGTTTGATTTCCCTCTCTGGGGGAGGAGTCGTCTTCCTCTAAAAGTCTTTGCTCAGTTTTCATTAACTGCACTTTTGTGGAACATTTACTTTCTGTCCACAACACCAGAAACATTGTCAGCACTTCGGTGGAGAGCAGAGATGAATGTGTTGGTATGAAGAGAAATAAGTGATGTTTTAATGACAGCAGGTCGTCTGCTGCAGATGGCGGGGTTGAATGTTTCAAGTAATAAACTCATGTTAAAACGTTAAAATCTGAACTTTGACCTGAGCTGCAGGCTCAGACTGGGTTAAAGTGTTTTCATGCTGCTGGGTGGAGTTTGTGTTGAAGCAGGTGGTCACACTGAGATTATTCTAACCCTCTTCCTGTAGACAGACCTGATCCGGAGTGAGAGCTGCTGGACTGATGGACGTTCATGGGAATAAGCTGAGTAAGTGAACTCTGCTGGATCTGAATCCTCTTTTTTGTCATTATTGCTGACGCTTTTATCCAAAACGAATTGCTATACATGTCAGAGGGCACACGCCTCTGGATCAACGAGGGGTTAAGTGTCTTGCTCAGGCATGTGTCTCATCCACTGCCCCATCACCACCCTTTTCAGTTTGAGATCCTCTCTCAGGTAGTTCAAACGTCCTCTGGAGGTCAGAGAAACACTAATGAGTGTAAGAGTTATATTTGCTATAAATGCTTGTGGTTTGGGTGCAGCTGCCACAGAAAGCAGGTTCAATAAACTCTGAGCTTTTCCCTGAGCTCTGAGTCTAAGCCTCCATTTTAATCGGGTGGAACTAGAAATACGAATGCTTCCAACGCAGACCGTGATTGGCTCTAAAACGCAGGAGTGGCGTATCGATACTTTAACAACATTACATTTTATACAGCGTTGCTCATTCATCATTTACCAGACTGGAATTTCCTTAATGAATGATAAAGAGCTGGATTCTCCTCCAGCCTGTTATTCATTTTAAAAAGCTACAGGCCTGTTTATTCAGCTGGAACCTGACGGGACTAAATGCCGGTGGAAATAACTGATGATGAAAATATTAATCGAACAGATTAGAAACAGTTTAGGCTCCTCATGGACCTGTGATTGTAAAGTAGCAGTCCGACTCAGTGGAAAATGTGTCCAGGTTCAAACTGACTGTGAAGTTTTAGATGTCTATGTTACATTAATACAATCTGGCTCATTTGGTATTTTATGAAATGCTGTCAAAACACATTCAGACTATCAGCAGATAATGAAAAACTCATTTTTAAACTACATTTATTTGTTTCAGCTGCACCACAGTCATCCTCACTCATATCACATCCAGCTGATAACTGCGATAGGAATGTTCAATCTGTGCGACTGCAAGATGAGAGATTACTGTTCATGGATCAGTTTTATAAAGATTAGTTTAAACAGCAGGCTATACTGCAGTAATGTAGATCACGGTAAGTGTTTTTGTGCAGCTGTTGCCAACCTGACTGCTGCCTTAATGTCCACAGAGTCACTGTGTTCTAAAGAAGGACAGTGTAGCTTAGAGATTTTATTCTGTGCTGAGGATAAATCCACCATGTCCAAAGATAACTCTCTGTCCATACATCGATGACAGATTGATCATGTTCAAGTTCACGTTTGGATGAAAAACTAACAGCTGACCCTCAATGATACGCATTATTTTGCCACTGGGTAAAAAATAAAAATCTCTATTTCCATTTTATTAGTTATTGAATAAAATGTATTAAAAATACTCATTGAAAATGTTCAGTGGCTCTACCAGTTTAAAATCCAATCATTTTATCTAAAACATAAACTCTACAAAGGTTTGTCTGTCTAAATGTTGCCCTCAGGCATCATTGTACCATTGTGGAACCGCCTATAGGAATGAATGCAAAAAGACAGTCCACATATTTCAGCAAAGTTTACTATATAAATCTTTAAATCTAAACATCAAAAACATGCTGAAAATCAAGACAGAGCTGCCTTCCATCAATTCATCATTTGTGTTTTTTTTAAACGTGCGTCTTCAGTTTTCTGGTGCTGTTTCTGATACGTGTTACCTCGCAGCCGTCTTTGGTTTAGTATTTATGGAAGTTGACAAAACATAGAAATTCAACAAAATGCATCACATTATCAGTAAGAGAAGACAGGTTATTAAATAGGTTTCCTCTCTCTCTTAAACTCATCCCTGTCATCCTCACTGCTCTTCACTCTTTTCCTCATCTGCGTTCTTAGACCTCAAACTCACTGTTTTCCTCACTACTAAATCCTTATTCATCCTTAGTACCATCAACTGGAAGTGCCCTTTTCCTTGAACCATAGAAAACTTTTGTTCATCCTCTTAATGGAGGAACAATGTGTTTAAAATATAAGCATATGCTCTGCAGGCAGAACAACAAAGCGTAAGGTTAAATTATCCAGAGTAATAACATTTTTATTACAGTGTTATTACAACATTATCTACTGTATAATTAATGAATTAATTCATGTAAAATGAGAGAAATTTATCTTAACTGTTTTGCGCAGTATATAAACCTAATGCACAACACCAAATAAGGACATGGCGAGATTCCAGAATGGTATGACGTTGCTTCCGGTTCCCAGCCTAATCCTTACGGACTGAGCTACTGGTTTCCTTAACTCTTTTAAAGTAATACATCATATTTTGGGATGTTTGTTGGAGGTGTACTAGGGCAAGAAGGGTACGTTGCCCAGAGGCAACACCGTACCATATAGGGTTAAGCGGGATTTTGAGGTTTCTAAAGACGTAATTGCGTCCAATACGTGCTTTGATAGACAGTCTGAAAGAGGAAATGTCAGACGGCCGCTTCAGGCTTCGCAGGAGGGGAGGAGTCGGAGAGAAACTCAACGTTTGTTGAAGTAAACCTCCTCCCGAGCAGGTCAGGTTTACAGCGTAAGTTGCCGGGGTTACAGACCTAGAGTTTATCTGATCTCGCTCTCTGAAACCGAAAACCCAGAGTTTCCCTCATCTCGGGCTCAACTTACTCAGAGTTTTCACTAAACCCGCTCTCTGAAACAGGGCGCAGGCGGTGAAGCAGCCTGTAAGGAAACTCTCACTAGTGCATCTGTAAACGATGCAGTATCTTCGTGTCCATGTTGAACCTCCTCAGCCGGCGCAGGTAGATGAACCACTGACACCAGGTGTGAGAGGGCTGTGTGGAAGGCCAGGGAAATGGCGTCACCTGTTGACCTGTTGGGCCTTTATGCAAACCGGGGAGACCATCAGGACCAGGAGCCTGTGTAGCTTCATTATTTTGAAAGCTTTACTCCCCTCTGCCCCAGATGTTTCCAGTGGGCGGGGGTCCTGGGCCTTTTGGTGTTCAGTTCATCTGGGAGAGATTCAGACACTTCCTCATTATAGCAGACTCTCTTTTATAGTCCAGTCCACATATTCCTGGTGGTCTGCCTCCACTTTTCTCGGACCTGCAGTCCCAGTATTTATCCAAATCTCCAAAATTGTTGAAGCTAGTGTAGCAGATGATTCTGAGTAAACGTTCACGTTGTTTTCTGCCGCTTCTAGGAACACATTCCAGCCCGTTGTACTGAAACATGTACAGTTTGTACTACTGTGTTTAAAGATTGTAATCTTCGGGAGTCTCTGGGGCACATGGCCGGTGTTGTCGGGGTAGGTTTTGGTGCTCCTCCTTGGGGGTGCTTGACTGGGGGGGCTGGGCCCCTGTCCAGGGATGAGATTGGCCTCGGGGGCTGCTGGCACTGCCTGCACTCTGGGGAGGGATGCCTCTGGCTGGGCTGGGGGACTGTTGGCCTAGTTCTCCCGCGTTATCGTGTTGAATAATGCCTAATTCCTAGATTGTTTGTTTGCTCTTTTTCTATATTTATACACTTTGTTCGTTTACAATATGTTACTACTTAGAAGTGTTTGTAGTGTAGCCACTGGAAGAATGACTGTGATCTCACAGGGTAAAGGTGTTGACCGCTGCTGTTATTCTTTTAGTGTAAAGTTTAACTACTGAGTGTTTAATGAGTGTGTTCAAACTCATATTTTATTCTTATACTCTGTGTGTTTATCATATATTATTCTTATACTCTGTGTGTTTATCATATATTATTCTTTTACTCTGTGTATTCATGAACGTGTGCTTTTTCAATGTGCCTACATGAGCAGAGAAGCTGCTCAGGCCGCGCAGGCAAAACCTAGCCAACCGTAACCCACACAATGGAAGCAAGGCACCTGCTGTAAGTCACGTACGCCAGGGCTGAGATCATCGCGAACTGAGGCCAAGAATGAGATCATGACACATTGTGATTTATGGCGCCAGGTACTGCATGAAACCAAGCTTTGCGCTGCCGAAACTAAACTTGTATGAGACAAAGCACTCTCATGGTTGGCATTGTTGAATAATGTACTTGTTCATTGAATCACGTTATACATGTATTAAATATGTTACTCCTTATTAATTCTTTTAAAAAATACGATTGTAAGTGTTTAAGTTTTAATGGTGTCAAACTATGCCTGTATAACTTTTAAAAAAATACGGTGGGACTGAACATATTGGTGGATTTCTAATCCAGTAATGTAAAAAATATAAAGAGAGATAAATGGTAACAATAATTACATATAATAATAGCTAAAAAGTGGAAATTGTAACATTAATGAAAGGGTTAATTTGGTAAAACAGTACAAGAAAAAGGCCATTAGATGGCAGTAGAGGATAAGAAATGCACCTTTTTCCCTGGGCAGGGTCTCTGAATGGCTGCTGGGCGTTTAGTTTGTGCATTGGAGTCCGGGGGAGGCATTTCCTCGTTGGCTTGGAGGGACCAGTTTGCGTCCCTGTTTTGCTTCGTTTGCCTTGGATCCGTGCTTCCTCATTTCTCTGTCGGCCAGTTGTTGGACCCCTCTGGATACTGAGGTATATAGTTAGTTTTCGGGATGTGCAGTGTGGGCAGGGCTGTGCTCCGGTTTGTTCTGGGCTTGTGCCTGGAGTTCTCGGCCCTTGACGGGTGGATGGGTTGGTGTTGGCATGCAGCTGAGCTAGTTGATTTTGCCTCGTTGCTGGTTTGACTGGTGTTGCACGGCGGCTTGGGGACACGCTGTGCATGGGGGATGTCGGCTGGCGCCGGCGGCCTTAGTTTTTTCCCGACGGTTGGGGGGACGGCGGACTTTTATTTTTGGGTCGGGGTCTTCCGCGTTTGCATCGCGGTGCATCTGGGAGACTGTTTCTTGTTTTCATTGTTCTCTTAGTTGTCTTACTATGTCAGCTGTTCATTGCTGCTGTTCGGCTGGTTGTCTTTTACTATTATTTTCATTGTTTGTTTTTGTTTGTGTTTGTTTGTTGTTGTTTTTCTCCTCCCCCCTCTCTGTTCTATTGCAGGTTTCGTTGCTTTCTGTGGTGTTTCCCACTGCTTTTCCCTGTTGTCCCCACCTTCCATCCCCCTTCCCTTGCAGGTCTTGTCCTTTCTCTCTGCTGTCTGTTTGTGCCCCCCCCTGTCCGGCCCGGTGACAAATCAATACATAATTAAATAAATAATAAAACAGACAAAGGAGTATATTAATACTCTCTTGTTAAAGTAAAATCTGTCTGGCACAATATGGTATCCAGGTCATCATACTCTATACCAGGCTGCTGGGCAGGACAGGTTTAAAAAAAAACAAACAAAAAAAACAAGATTGTAATCTTTAAACTGGTTTTTCAGTGTCACAAATCCTCAGGATTATAGTTTCACCTGGCTGCGTGAGGGTGTGTCAGTCCTAACTTTAAGATGTGAGACAAAGACACTGAGTGGGGTTAAAGGTGCAGGTGCTCTGAAAGTAGCAGGAAGTTAGTTATTGTAGTTTGTCTGCTGATTTGGCCGCTTAACAGCAGCAGAGGATGTGACGCTCATAGAGACAAATGAGGGAAGTGATTTGATACTCAGTGTTCTCACAGATCCAGACTTTAAAAACCTCTGATTCACACAGTGTTTCACCACTGAAGCAGTTCCTCAGGTCTGAGCTGAGAGCTGCTCACAGTCAGTTGCTGCAGTGATCAGCCTCAACATGTCTTAGTTTTGGAAAAAAAATCTATCGACAATAAACTTTTTAAATCATTTTTTGATGGCAGCGTGTTAATAATGAACCAATCAGCTCTTCAACAAATCGGTCTACAGGACTGTGCTGCTAGGATAAATGTAAATGTATTTTGTAACGCTGAAAGTGAAAATAAGTGAAGTTACTTTGTGAAAATATGAATATTTATTTTGGCAAATGGACAAAATTTTTACATGCAAATAGAATATTTAACTAGTCAATATTTCATTTGGTTTCATGTATTAAATCTTCCAGTTTATACGTCTGATGTATTTGTAGTACTTAATACGTATTTGTACTCCTCATCGCCATCCACCCGGAAGCACTGTGCTGATTCAGACATTTTTAACACCTCACTGGCGACGTGCCATGTGCCAGCCTGCTACAAAGCCTCCATGATGGTGGAGGCTTTGAAGCAGTCTGTCCCCAAGATACCAAGGACCATGGGACTAAACGACTACAGACCCGTCGCCCTGACCTCTGTGGTTATGAAGTCTTTTGAGCGCCTTGTGTTGTCCCACCTTAAATCCATCACAGACCCTCTCCTGGACCCCCTGCAGTTGGGGAAACATGTCTCTGATTCCAGGACCATCAGCACCGGTTCCCCTCAAGGCTGCATTCTTTCCCTTCTCTTCTCTATTATCTATTGAGATGTCATCTCAATAGATAACGTTATCGCACATTGAATATTTTCCTCACACCGTGCAGGCCTGCCTCATGCCCATCGGGTCCGGTCTTACCAAACAACCATCACTAAATGATAGTAAAGTATCGATAGCGGTATTGATAAAGAATCGGATCGTTAAGCAATAAGGGTATCAAAGATCGCAGCGGACCCCTCCCACCCCAGACAACCAAAATCTTTGCCACCAGAACACTTTCTTTCCATCTGCAGCAGACAACCTCAACAAGGCCTGGGACCCCCACTGTCGCTGGCTCTCATGCCTCCCACCACCACCACACCTGACTGATGACTTACAACTTCAAACTGTGTGCATTGCACTAATTCTTTCTTGCTCATATTGTTCATTTTCACAAATTCCGTGTTAATTATCCTGTAAATATTTTGTATTAGCATTATAGTTTTATTTCATAAACTGTTTCTACTTGTTGTAAATTTCTATATTTATGTTCATGGCAAATCCCTCATATATTTACCTAGCAATAAACCCGAATCTGATTCTAGTCTGTCTGTATCCATCTTCACTAATGAACAAAGAACTCTTAAAGAAGGCAATGAAATGGTTAATGCATTTAATGAAAACAAACCAATAAACATAAATAAGTAAAATCTGTAGGCAGCAGCTGATTGTGAGACAAAGAAACTCCTGCATGAACACCCCCAAAGCCCTGGTACAAGCACTAAGTTCACTCTGTGTTCAGGTCCTAAATGTCTTTCAGTGATTAAAAACCAGAGATAGCAGAGAGATCTCAGAGGGTTCTAAAGGACAGAGCTTCACTCACGCTTCTGAATCTGAATCTGAATCCAGGGAGGCACAGACTCCCCATGGTTGTACTGTTCCCCACCTCTCTTATGCCATCAAGAACGGGCATCGTCACGCCCTGATTGGCCAAGAGGGAAACACCAAGCTGCTCTCAATCATTGCTGAGGAGTCCCCCCCCCCCCCCCCCCCCAATAGGTGATCTGAATGATCCTCTAACCAACCCAGAGGAATGCTGACACTGAGCAAAAATGAATGGGGGAAAAGGAAAATTAAAAAACATCATATACATATGAATAAGGGAGGGTTTACTGGGTTGATAAATGTTTTACTTGACATTCACAGACACAGACTGGTCACCTATCAACCAGTCACTGTAGAGATACAGAGCGAGTTTATGCAAACATGAGGCCGTCAGGCAGCTCTCTTGTCTTTATGTCTCAGCTGTTTCTTCATAAACCTGAAGAACCGCTCTCAGTGCTAAGATAACAAACCTGTCAGCCAGTGAATGTTACAGACACCAGATATTTTTCTGTTTTCTGAGCTGCTCTGTAGTTCACTGATGAGGACTGATGACATCTAGTGGACTGAGAACAGAACTACAGCAGCTGCTCTGTGATTCTGACTCCCTGGCTTTCTGGCTGCACGTCAGACCGCTTTGATTCTTCCTGATGGATCAATAAGAAGCATCTTCTCTCGGTTCTTCTGACCATTCTCTTCATTATCATCATGGAGTCAAGTTTTTCTTACAATCGATCAATTGTTTAGACTTGACTGCTTCAGTCTGACCTCCAACAACACAAAAAGTTCATTCAAAAGTATTAATTTATCTGACGCTTTTATCCAAAGCAATTTACAACTGCTATATATGTCAGAGGTCGCACGTCCCTGGAGCAACGAGGGGTTAAGTATCTTGCTCAGGGACATATTGGTGGATGTCTCACAGTGGAATCGAATCCGGGTCTCTGACGATGTGTCTTATCCACTGCGCCATCACCATCCCATAATAATTAAAGATAAGATGCTAAGAAGCTCAAACCCGCTCACTTTAGTTATTTTTACTGGAAAAATAGCCTTTTCCCCTCTCCTTTATTGAGTTCTATACCTTTTTTGTGCATGTAACAGGTTTGCAAAGTGAAAAAGCCCAAAGTCCAGCCCAAAGAGAGTTCCCATCTCCCAAAGAAAACTCTGCTCGTTTATAGTCCTCTCCCTTCCAAACACTAGCTACCCTCCAGGCAGTCAGTGGACAGAAAGTTGTTCCTGTGATGTAGAGACAGAGCTCAGTTAAAACTTTATGGATACAGATTAATAACTCGCCGCTCTGAAACTCTCGCTCCAGTCCGTGTTGCCGAGCCGGTCGGCAACACGTACGGCTGAACCCGAGCCGTTTACCGGCTTCTCGCTGACCCGCCCTACTCTGCTTCTGATTGGCTAGTAGTCCTTAACTAGGAACTGAGCATGTGCAACTCCCAACAAAGATCATGTAGAGACAAGATGTATCACTCCATAGCTAAAACGAAGCCTTCAACGCAGGGTGAAAAGAGGAGCTGCAGCAATGTGCAGTATGACAAAAATATAATGATGTAAAGCTGTTCTGGTAGAACCTCTAAATAAGATGAGGAACCTGAAAATGAGCAGAATACCACCTCTTTAAACTGTCTTGACTGCTTTTTGTCGTCTCTGTGGCCAGAAACAAAATGTTTGTTTCATGTTTAACTTTATTCAGCTGTAAACATGTATGAAAATCTGATCATTTAAAAAATGCTAAATAATGTGTGACTCTGACAGCATGTCTTTGTGTTTGTGTGAAGGTGTGGGCTCTGCCATGAATCAGTGTGGGGGGACAGAGGAGGGAGTCCCTCCCTCTAAAAGCACTCTGTGGGGGAAACATGACAGCCAGACCGAAGCTCAGAGGTGAGATGAGGATCTATAACTGTCCAGGACTCTTCTGCATGTTGGAGCTCAGCACTCAGATCTCTCCACCATCATTATTCAAAGCTCTGTGTGTGTTGTGTTGAAGCCCAGAGAAGCAGCAGAGACCAGACTCCCCTGGACCTGAACCCAGCTGTGTGTCCATGAAGAGTGACTGGTCCAGGAGAAAACCTGTTAACTTTAAAGGACAACCTCCTACAGAGACTCAGTAAGTCAACATTACCTGTCTACACTCCTGTAAAAGCACTGAGGTCATCCAATCAGATGCTTCTTGATGTCCCCAGATCCAGGTTAAAACTAAAGGTGACTGAGCCTTTTCAGTGGCTGCTCCTAATCTCTGGAATACTTTAACTGTTCAAATAAGAACAGCTCGGACTGCTGACATTTTCAAGTCCTTGCTAAAGACCCACCTCTATTCATTGGCGGCCTTCAAACAGAGTTGAGTTTTGACCTTTTCTACTGTCTTTGTTGTGTATGTTTGTTGTGTATCCTGAACCTGGAAAGCACTGTGGTTACCTAGGGTCATTTTTAAACATTCCTATAAAATTTCATTATGTTCTGTTCAGGTTCTAACAATGACTGCACGTTTTATTTGCAACACTCATACGTTTTACTGATGTTTCTCATTTTAAAAAACACTCCTGTAATGTTTCTCTGTCCTCGTCATATCTTAATTTGAAAAGCCCCTCAACCAGTTACTCTAATTGGAGCAGTTCTGGATCAGTACAGTTGGACCATGACAACATATTTAAGTTATTGCCCACATAATTAGTCTTTTTAATATCAATGTGGAGTCCGAGTTCACCTGAACACAGTTACACTGGAAGCAGAGCTATTTGGGTTAATCACAGTTTGTTGTTGGAGCAGCAATACTACTTCTAGCTGCTGTAGCTAGAAACCTCATCGGCTTACAATGATAGAAATGTTTGTGAGTCCGGCCTGGGCCCTTTGCTGCGAATCATCCTCCCCTGCCTTTCCTGTCCCTCTACTACCTCTATCAAAAATAGAGCTGAAACTCCAAAATAATCTTACAAAATAATATCTATGTGGAATTGAAAAACTCTTAAAGTCTAAAAAATATTTTCTGAACCCTGCTGAAACGCTGCCTTACACAAAGAAAACATTCTCTTTGCACATTCCACAAATTCCACAAATTGCTGTTTGAAGTGTGAAGTTGTTTAGTGTAAATATTAGCACGGCAAGTTTATTTGCATAGCACCTTTCAACAAAGACAGAAAAGTATTTGAAAATCCTCTGTCTTTTTCTGTTGCATATTTTTCAAACGGATAAAACAAATCAAATAAGATAAAAGATATAAAAAATAAAAGAATAAGACAGAGCAAACAGTAGAATAAAAATTACAGTGCAGTGCAAGATATAAATAAATAGCCCCACATTTAATTTGATATAAGGCAGTGGCAAACGTGGCTTCAGTGTGTTTAGTTTTGACTCTGGAGACAGGAAGCAGAACTGTCCCAGACCACCTGAGAGGTCTGGATGTTCAGAATCTATTCTTTGACAAACAGGAAGCCACTGTAAAGACCTCAGAACTGGAGTGATGTGATCCACTCTCTTGGTCATAGTGAGGACTCAAGCAGCAGCATCTGAGACCTGTACAGCATATCCTTGTGATTTGATAACGGAACAAAGCCATATGGTGCTTTTGGTTTTAGTTCTTTTGACAGATGTTTTGCCAAAGCGATGGCGCAAAACAACATTAGAGACCTTTTATGTTTATGTTTTTGCTTCATTATGAAACTGTGGCAGAACAGATTAGACCATGGAGGGCCGCACTGGACTGGGAAAATGGGAAACACTGGATTGTATATGAAGTCATATCCCTATTTACAATTAAAAAAGTGGTAATTTCATGGGACATCATAAGCATTAGCATTATTAATGACTAGTTACCAGCAGGTTGCTAGTGCCAACCAACATTAGCAATGTCATCAAACTATGAAAACTTTTTAAACTACTAATGCAATGCTACAAGCAGGGTGTAGACCACCGGGGAGCCAGGGGGCGCTCAGCTCCTCTTATTAAGACATCCATCCATCCATCTTCATCCGCTTATCCAGGGTCGGGTCACGGGGGCAGCAGGTCCAGCAGAGGACCCCAGACTTCTCTTTCCCGAGCCAGATTAACCAGCTCTGACTGGGGGATCCCGAGGTGTTCCCAGGTCAGTGTGGAGATATAATCTCTCCACCTAGTCCTGGGTCTTCCCTGAGGCCTCCTCCCAGCTGGACGTGCCTGGAACACCTCCCTAGGGCGGCGTCCAGGAGGCATCCTTACCAGATGCCCAAACCATCTCAACTGGCTCCTTTCGACGCAAAGGAGCAGCGGCTCGACTCTGAGCTCCTTGCGGATGGCCGAGCTTCTCACCCTATCTCTAAGGGAGACACCAGCCACCCGCCTGAGGAAACCCATTTTGGCCACTTGTAACTGCGACCTCGTTCCTTCGGTAGGAACGAAAATTACCGGTAGATCGAGAGCTTTGCCAGCCAATCTCCTGCTCTAATCTCCCCTCACTCGTGAACAAGACCCCAAGGTACCTGAACTCCTTCACTTGGGGTAAGGACTCATTCCCTACCTGGAGTTGGCACTCCACCGGTTTCCTGCTGAGATTTCCATGGCCACAGATTTAGAGGTGCTAATCCTCATCCCAACTGCTTCACACTTGGCGAAGGCCAACTTTCACCTGGAAAGAGTCCGACTTATCGGACACAGCTCTTGCTTTGGATGTACAGGGATTGGATAGCCCTGAGAAGGGCCCCCCTCACCCCATTCTCCCGCAGAAACTCCCACATTGATGCCTGGCTGACGTACTGCTGACGTATTGCGGTAAGCGTGTTGACTCATTTCCGTTTCCGGTGCTTGTGTGTTGGTACCGTATTGTGCTGCTCTCACTAAATAACAGTTACATTTGTTAGATTACAGCAGCCAACTGTCTGCTAAACACTTATTCTTTACAGTAATGTTGCCTAAGCACTCACAGTTCTTTCCATCTTTTGGTGACTGCTGTTCAATCTCATAGTTGTTCTAAAGTTTTGGTAGCTGACGCTACAGTACTTTAGCTTACCCGTTAGCGACTTTAGCTTAGCAGCTAGCGATGGCTTCTCCTTCTCCCTCTCTCTCTCCCACTTTCTCCTGCTCAGTGTGTCAGATGTTCAGTTACTCCTCTGCCCCCTTTAGCGGTAATGGTACATGTAATAAGTGTAGTTTATTTATAGACATGGAGGCGAGGCTCAGTGATTTAGAAGTCCGGCTCCGAACCTTGGTAGATCAGTCTTTAGCTACTGTAGCTAGCCAGTCCCCGGTAGTCGGTGCGGAACGGCCTGAGTTAGCCTGTGGTAGCCGTCCCCCCGCATCTCCTGAGCAGCCAGGAAAGGGGGGGGGCTGGGTGACTGTCCAAAGGAGGAATAGTCGTAAGCATTCAAAGTCCACGGGGCACCCTCAAACTGTTCACGTTTCTAACAGATTTTCCCCACTCAGTGACACACCCGCTGAGAAACCAACTCTGATCATTGGCAGCTCCATTTTGAGAAACGTGAAGTTGGCGAAGCCAGCGGCCATATTTAAGTGCATCCCTGGGGCCAGAGCGGGTGACATTGAGTCTTATTTGAAACTGCTGGCTAAGGATAAACGTAAATACAGTAAGATTGTTATTCACATCGGCGGTAATGACTACCTGTTACGCCAATCGGAGGTCACTAAGATTAATGTTGAGTCGGTGTGTACATATGCAAAAACAATGTCGGACACCGTAGTTTTCTCTGGACCCCTGCCAAATCTGACCAGTGATGACATGTATAGCCGCATGTCGTCATTCCGCCGCTGTTTGTCGAGGTGGTATCCAGCAAACGATGTGGGCTTTGTAGATCATTGGCAGACTTTCTGGGGAAGACCTGGTCTGATCCAGAGAGACGGCATCCATCCCACTTGGGAAGGAGCAGCTCTCATTTCTAGAAATCTGGCCAAGTTTATTAGTGGACCAAATCCATGACAACCCAGAGTTGAGACCAGGAGGCAGAGTCGCAGTTTAACACACTTCTCTGCCCTTCTAATTCAGCAGTTACCCACCCAAAACCCTACGCAGAGTCGCAGTCTAACACACTTCTCTGCTCCTCCATTTCAGGAGTTACTTAGTGAAAATCCTATAGTGACGGTGTCTGTCCCCCCGACCATGGAAATTATTTAAAAAGGTAAACAGAAGAGGAGCTGTACATAAAAACCTCATAAAAATTAAAACCACAAGAGCAATAGTGCAAACGAATAGGAGAGTTAAATGTGGACTCTTAAACATCAGATCTCTCTCTTCTAAAGGTGCACTAGTAAATGAACTAATATCAGATTATGATATTGCCTAAACCAAACTATAACTCATTTGAAAGCCTTGTTCTTTCGCACCCAAGTTGGAAATCACTGCAACCACTTCTCTTCGTTATAGTGTACCGAGCACCTGGCCCGTACTCTGAATTCTTATCTGAGTTTTTGTCAACTTTAGTCCTTAAAACGGACAAAGTTATTATTGTAGGGGATTTTAATATTCATGTGGACGTTGAGAATGACAGCTTCAGTACTGCGTTTATCTCTCTGTTAGATTCCATTGGCTTCTCTCAGAGTGTTCATGAACCAACTCACTGTTTAACCACACCCTCGACCTTGTTCTGGTGTATGGTATTGAAATTGAACATTTAGTGGTGTTCCCACAGAATCCCTCTTTGTCCGACCACTGTTTGATAACTTTTGAGTTTGTATTGCTGAACTACACGCCATTGGGCAAAAATTTCTATACAAGATGTCTGTCTGATAGTGCTATAGCTAAATTTAAGGATGCGATTCCATCAGCTCTAAATTCATTATCAAGTCACAAAGTAACGGAGGACTCCTATGCTA
>NC_060153.1:33183545-33185658 GCF_021292245.1 Micropterus dolomieu
AAACATCAGATCTCTCTCTTCTAAAGGTGTACTAGTAAATGAACTAATATCAGATTATGATATTGATTTATTTGGTCTTACTGAAACCTGGCTGGGTGATGGAGAATATGTTAGCCTAAATGAATCCACCCCTCCCAGTCATATTAATACTCACATTCCTCGAGGCACAGGCCGAGGAGGTGGAGTTGCAGCTATCTTCGACTCTAGCCTACTAATCAGCTCTAAACCTAAACCAAACTATAACTCATTTGAAAGTCTTGTTCTTAGTCTTTCGCACCCAAGTTTGAAATCACTGCAACCAATTCTTTTTGTTATAGTGTACCGAGCACCTGGCCCATATTCTGAATTCTTATCTGAATTTGCAGAGTTTTTGTCAACTTTAGTCCTTAAAACGGACAAAGTTATTATTGTAGGGGATTTTAATATTCATGTGGATGTTGAAAATGACAGCTTTAGTACTGCGTTTATCTCTTAGATTCCATCGGCTTCTCTCAGAGTGTTCATGAACCGACTCACTGTTTTAACCACACCCTCGACCTTGTTTTGGTGTATGGTATTGAAATTGAACATTTAGTGGTGTTTCCACAGAATCCCTCTTTATCCGACCACTGTTTGATAACTTTTGAGTTTGTATTGCTGAACTACTCGCCATTGGGCAAAAATTTCTATACAAGATGTCTGTCTGATAGTGCTATAGCTAAATTTAAGGATGCGATTCCATCAGCTCTAAATACATTATCTAGTCACAAAGTAACGGAGGACTCCTATGCTAATTTTAGTCCCTCCCAAATCGATCATCTTGTTGATAGTGCTGCAGGCTCGCTGCGAATGACACTCGACTCTGTAGCCCCTCTAAAAAAGAAAATACTAAAACAAAGACGGTTAGCTCCATGGTATAATACTGAAACTCGCAAATTAAAGCAAATATCACGGAAACTTGAGAGGAAATGGCGTTCCACCAAAGTGGAAAATTCTCGTTTAATTTGGCAAGATAGTCTTAAAACTTATAGGAAGGCCCTCCGTAATGCCAGAGCAGCGTACTACTCGTCATTAATAGAGGAAAATAGGAACAACCCCAGGTTTCTTTTCAGCACTGTAGCCAGGCTGACAGAGAGTCGCAGCTCTATTGAGCCAAGTATTCCCATAGCTCTCAGTAGTTACGACTTCATGAGCTTCTTTAATGATAAAATTCTAGCTATTAGAGACAAAATTCACCAAGACTTGCCCTCAACTGGCACCAACTTATCTCTAAACTCAGGAACCTTAGAAACAGCTGTAGAACCAGATATATGTTTAGACTGTTTTGCTTCCCTCAATCTTTACCAACTAACTTCAATAATTTCTTCATCTAAACCATCAACCTGCCTCTTAGACCCCATCCCGACTAGGTTGCTTAAAGATGTTTTACCCTTAGCACTTCTATACTAGATATGATCAATCTATCTTTATCAACAGGCTATGTACCACAGTACTTTAAAGTAGCTGTAATTAAACCTCTTCTGATCAGGATGTTTTAGCCAACTCTAGACCTATATCTAACCTTCCATTTCTCTCTAAGGTTCTGGAGAAAGCAGTTGCTAAACAGCTGTGTGACTTTCTACAGAGCAATAGTTTATTTGAGGATTTTCAGTCAGGATTTAGAGCTCATCATAGCCCAGAGACAGCACTGGTGAAAATTACTAACGACCTCCTTATTGCATCAGACAAAGGACTTGTCTCTGTACTGGTTTTATTAGATCTTAGTGCTGCATTTGATACCATTGACCATCAGATCCTATTGCAGAGACTGGAACATTTCATTGGCATTAAAGGAACCGCTGTAAGCTGGTTTAAGTCCTATTTATCAGATCAATTTCAGTTTGTACATGTTAACGATGAGTCCTCCATCCATGCCAAAGTTAGTCATGGAGTTCCTTAAGGATCTGTCCTTAGACCAATCCTCTTCACTTTATATATGCTTCGCTTAGGCAATATTATCAGGAAATATTCCATAAACTTTCATTGTTATGCAGATGATACTCAGTTATATCCATCGATCAAACCAGATGAAACTCATCAGTTAGCTAAACTTCAAATGTGCCTTCAGGATGTTAAAACCTGGATGACCTGTAAT
>NC_060153.1:33185692-33185936 GCF_021292245.1 Micropterus dolomieu
CCTGTCTAAAAATGATGCAGAAAAACTAGTCCATGCATTTGTTACTTCTAGGCTGGATTACTGCAATTCCTTATTATCAGGCTGCTCGAAAAAGTCCACTAAGACTCTTCAGCTGATCCAGAATGCTGCAGCACGTGTTCTGACAGGAACCAGGAAAAGAGATCATATTTCTCCTGTCTTAGCTTCTTTGCATTGGCTTCCAGTAAAATCCAGAATAGAATTTAAAATCATTCTTCTTACCTAC
>NC_060153.1:33186036-33194265 GCF_021292245.1 Micropterus dolomieu
AAAGAGATCATATTTCTCCTGTCTTAGCTTCTTTGCATTGGCTTCCAGTAAAATCCAGAATAGAATTTAAAATCATTCTTCTTACCTACAAAGCTCTTAATGGTCAGGCACCATCTTATCTTAAAGAGCTCATAGTACCTTACTACCCCACCAGAGCACTGCGCTCCCAGAATGCAGGGTTACTTGTGGTTCCTAGAGTCTCCAAAAGTAGACTAGGAGCCAGAGCGTTCAGCTATCAAGCTCCTCTCCTGTGGAACCAGGTTCCAGTTTGGGTTCAGGAGGCAGACACCATCTCCACATTTAAGAGTAGGCTTAAGACTTTCCTCTTTGATAAAGCTTATAGTTAGGGCTGGCTCAGGTGAGTCCTGAACCATCCCTTAGTTATGCTGCTATAGGCCTAGACTGCCGGGGGATTTTCTATGATGCACTGAGCTCCTCTCTCCTCTACTTTCTCTCCCTCTGTATGCAACCTCATCCCATCATTGCATGTTACGAACACAACTTCTCCCCTTTCTGGTAGTCTTGTGCTTTCTCGTCCCTCTCCTCTCTCCTCCTATCACTTCCTGCAGGTTTTCTGGCTCTGGAGCTGTGGAGTCTGGATCTGTGGTTGCGGGTCACCTGCTGCCCCCGTGTTCCTGCTCGACACCCTCTGCTGCAACGACTATTGTTACTAGTCCTATTATTATTATTGTTATTATAATCATTAACATTACGATTGTTACCATTAACACTACTATAAATATCTGTACCATTTTTCATCACCTTTACTGTCTGTACCTCTGTGTGTATATTGTGTAGGCTGCCTCCCTCCCCTCTTTCTCTCCTTCCATCCCTCTCTTCTTCTCTCTGTTCCTCTCTTGCCCTCTCTCTCTCTCTCTCCCCCCTTCACCCAAACCGGTCGAGGCAGATGGCCGCCCACCCTGAGCCATGGTTCTGCTCGAGGTTTCTGCCTCTTAAAAGGAAGTTTTTCCTTGCCTCTGTCTCCTAGTGCTTGCTCTTGGTGGGAACTGTTGGGTTTCTGTAAATAACATCATAGAGTACGGTGTAGACCTGCTCTTTTATGAAAAGCGCTGTGAGATAACTGTTGTTGTGATTTGGCGCTATATAAATAAAATTGAATTGAAATTGAACATTATCTTACGGGGGACCCGGTCATATGCCTTCTTGAGATCTACAAAGCACATGTAGACTGGATGGGCATACTCCCAAGCCCTTGAGAGAGTAAAGAGCTGAACCGTTGTTCCACGACCTGGACGAAAACCGCATTGTTCCTCTTTGATCCGAGGTTCGACTATTGGCCGAACCCTCCGTTCCTGCACCTTTGAGTAGACTTTACCGGGGAGGCTGAGAAGTGTGATACCCCTATAATTGGCTCTCTGGTTCGCCTTTTTTAACAGGGGAACCACCACCTCAGTCTGCCACTCCATGGGCACTGTATGTGACTTCCACACAACGTTAAAGAGACATGTCATCCAAGACAGCCCCTCCACACCCAAAGCTTTTAGCATTTCTGGACGGATTTCATTCAGCTTTGCCACTGTGGAGTTGTTTGACTACCTCAGTGACTTCCACCAGGGAAATTGACGAGAAACCCCCATCAGCCTCCAGTCGGATTTAGGAGTTCCACAAAGTGTTCCTTCCACCGCCTCCCTGCGGGATCCCAATCCCAATGCAGCTCTCTACATGGAAGCTGCTACAAAGATGTGTTGGTAAGTAAACTAACCATTATAATCATACTACAATTTACATGTTAGCAAAATATGTATATGCAACGATTTTGCACGAATCAACGTTCTGTATACTTCTTCATGTCTCTTGTATGCATTATTTTTCTTCTTGCAATAAAGATTTAAGGAGGAAAAAAAAGTTCTGTTTATTCCAACACCACATGAATCAGTCACCGCTCACCCTTCCCTTTGTAAGCAAGCAGGAGAAGGCAATTGTAAACAGGAATATTTCAAACATGCAATAATTCAACCTCTTCTTAAAAAAACCAAAACAATCTGGATCCATCCCTGTCAAAAAGTTACAGGTCTATTTCCAAGCTGCCGCTCATCTCAAAACTATTAGAGAAAGTTGTTCCCAAACAGCTCACTGACACTCTCACTGCCTAAACACAAGTTCCAATCTGGTTTCCGTCAGAATTTTTCTATGGATTTTTTCCATCATTGTAAAGCACTTTGTGACTTGCTCTGTGAAAGGTGCTCTCCTCGGCTCTGAACTAAATAATAGGTGTCGTCCTCCATTTGTCTAAATTTCACTTATTATTTCTTCGAATAAAGCAGACGACAACAACTACTATCAACATTACTTGTTCTTCCTCTTCTCCTTCATACGTATTCAATGTAGTGACGAAAAACGCTATGGGCTACTCTAGAAACATGGCAGCGCAACATGGCGTCTTCCATGTAAGTGGACCTGCGGTGTGTGTAGATAGAAATGGCTCATTCTAAGGTAATAAAAACATATTGGATTATGATGCAAGATCTTTATACACCACTGGAAACATAGGTATGGATCTTATATTGCATTTCTGTCAATAGATCCTCTGAAATATTACACACTGAACCTTAGAGCAATCAATACAAGAGAATTGTAAGGAGATAGATGAAGAAGAGCACAAGAAGTGCATTTTAGAGGTTAGCGCTATATATATATATATATATATATATATATAAATAAAAGAGTTAAGTACAATCAGGCGTGTTATTAGAGAGGGACACCCCTGCTCTGATGCCATGTAGTAACTCGTTCCACCATCGTGTTTTCACAGATGAGAATGGCTCAGTGGTTGCTCTTCTACAGCTCAGGAAACAAACAAAAGTAATGGCTCGTTAATGGCTTGTTTCTTTCATTAGGAGAAGAAAATGAACAGTACTAGAATTTCTGTGAAACAGTTGCTCTGAGGAGGATTTGATCCTCAAAGGGTAACACTGCCACTGCACCATCCAGCTGCTGTAAACACTGGACAAATGAATGTCTTTGATTACAGTACAATGTTCCTATTAAAACACACCATAAGTAAAAGGTAAAGGTATAAAAGTATTCCATAGTGAGGGTACTTGCTCAATCCGTTTTTTTGGGGTCACTAAGACAAAATGGAGACATATCCAGGAGCTTTTTCTCTGATCCACATTCAGGAGACTTAAATTACACATTTTTAAGATAATTTAGAGATGTTTTGAGCAGAGTAAGACACAGATGAGTTATATGCGGTTGCTTCTCCGGAGAGAAAACTTAACATTGTCACGGTTTGGTGTGGGTGAGGCAGGTTGGAGGACCCAAACGCAGGATGCAAGGCAGGAAGAGGTACAGTACAAAGGGGTTTTAATGAACGAACCAAAAGCGAGCAAACTTACAGGTGAGTGGCTGAATACAGAGTCCAAAAACTAAGGTAGTCCAAACAGAGATCCAAAGGGAGCAGGGTAACACGACCGGGAGACATGACCGGGAGACACGACAAACAGGCAGACAACAGGAGACCTCACAGCAACTCCGGGAGACAGCATACAATGACCCGACAAAGACAAGACAGAAACACCAGGCATATATACACACAGGGACTAATGAGCAGGGCGGGAGCAACACAGGTGAAGGACATGAGATTAACGAGGCAGGCAGAGAGAGACAGTGAGCAGAGGGAAACAGAGAGACTGACATGCAGGCAGAGTGACAACCGGGGGAACAGACGGAACACAGGTTACTGAACACAAAACAGACCAGAGTGAACACTTAACATGAACTAAGGTACAGGACTGGGAACAAGGACAAAGAACTAAAACGCAGGAACAACAGTTAAGGCAGTGACTAAGAAACAATATAACAACTAGACTACCAAACCAAAGCAATATCAAATCAACACAGGACTACGAGCTAGAACACCAGACAAAACGAGAAGAACAGGTAGAAGGACACCAGAAACAAATGGCAAAAACTCAAACTCACAGGGAAAAACTACAACTCATGACAAACATATTTGACATAATTGAGGAGATCCTAGGAGTCATAGTTGAGTTTTCTTTGAGTTGTTTCTCTGATACCATGGTCCCATAGAGAGGTTTATTTGAATGTAACTAACATTAGCTAGGTTGTGGATTAGGAAACGATAGTTACGTACTGCAACTCCAGATTCTATGAGTATAGGTGCAGCCCACTAAGGCTATCGCTATTGGGTTGTGATCCCGGACAAACAAGCACGGGGAAGACCAGGTGGCCGCCGTGCTGGTGTCACCGACATTCTACGTGCCACGCCACAAAGGAGGAGATGCCTCTTGTGGAGTGCCCCCTGATGCCGTCCGGGGGAGATTCACGAGCTGACACATAGGCCTATGAAATAGCCTTGCACAGAGAGTGAAACAGGCGCTGCACTGACATGGGAAGTCCCTTGGACTGCTCCCTGTAGTGCACAAACAGGCACTGCGAATAGCGCTGCCTCTTAGCAAGACATTGTGCGCACTGGGCAGATGAGGTGGGACCTAGCTTTGTCCTCAGACCCATAGGGGGGAGCAAAGAAGCCGCTGGAGGCAGGACCAGGACGCACTTGTGCCCTCCGGAGCCACCAGGCCGAACTGGCGGAAAAGCATAAAACAGCTGAGGAAGCCACAGGGGGTGTGCGAAGAAGTCCACCCCCGGCCGGCTGGTTCTGCAGCAAAAGGGTGTTGGACCACCTTCCACAATATAAGGAGCTCCAACACGTTTATGTGGAGAGGCATGTGGGCCTGCTTCAGACCGCCCACCACCTAAAAGAGGCAGGTTCTGCCCCAGCCCATTAGGGGTGTGTCTGAAAACGAAGATATGGGACGTGACCCTGCCCAGCGGTACCCCAACCGACAGAGAGAGGGGGTCCCGCCAGTACGTTAGATCCGAACCGACAGACAGAGGAACGACGACCAGGCGCCGCTTCTGTCTCATCGGGTCCACACGCAAGCAGATGTACCACCGCTGTTGCCTCCTCATGTGCAGGAGGCCCAGGGGGACCACCATGTGAGCTCTGTCAGAGTGTCCACCCTCTCCTGAGAGAGCCATGCTCTCTAGAGAGGAATCCAGCATCACACCCAGGTAGGTGAGTCTCTGGGAGGGAAGAGGAGAGCAGGAACGTCCTGTGTACCGGGATGATGGGAACATGAAAGTACGCGTCCTTCAGGTCAATGGAATTGAGCCAGTCTCCCTGACGCACAAACTCCAGCACCTGTTTTGCTGTCAACATACGAAAAGGCCATAATGTGTCTCATTTCACCGGTCTTCTTCCTGACCAGGAAGTAGCGGTGAAACAGAAAGTAAGCCTGCTTCTCCAGGAGATCCCAGAGCTCCGCCTGGAGGGTGGCAATCTGAGCCAGAGAGGAGAAAACCGTCTCCACGATCCCGATGAAGGGGAGAGGCGAATTGCAAACTGTGATCCCGGTGGATCAGGCAGTTCATCCACCTGTCCATAGAACAGGAAACAAGCCACTCTGAGTAGCACTCTGAAAGTGGTCGGACCTGCTGATTAGGTGCCCTGGTGGCCATGAAATGAAGCCACTCTGCTGCCCCTGCCCTGAAAGGGCCGGGACACTGGCCACGGGGGGGCCTGGCAGACAGCGGTGAGCCGCCGGGTCAGGAGAGTCCCACTCCCGGCGGGGTGAAGAAGGATTGTGGGCACCTACATGTGTCGCCAGGCAGGATGGAGCGCTTCCCTGCGTGGTGAGCATGCACGAGGTAACATGGTCGCTCTTGTGGGTCCACCATTCCGGCAGAGAGGGGAGGGGGACGGGGGGAGACCCTGTCTCCGGGGGTTCCACACTGAGGGGAGGGAGGCAGGGGTTGGCAACAGGGAAAGTAAACTGCTTGTGACATTAGAGCCTGCAGCCAGTCCATACAGTGTGGGGGAAATGTGCTGAACAGCAGCCGCTGACTCAGCTGAGGCAGGGGCTGGCCAAGGAACATGATCTTTAGGGCTCTGTTTGTCTCAACAGTGAAAGTGCTGGCAGAACATGAGCAATGAACACAATTACCCCCCAAAATGTCACTGGTGCCTGTCAGGATGCCATGAGACCATGAGAGGGCGCCATCCAGCTGCCACCTAAACTGGCTTCACACCGAAGAAGCTGGTGAGGTTGGGCTGTAGTGGGGGGATTAGGGGCAATCCCAGGTCCGGGAAGCCTTCCACCTTGGTGATCAGGAAGTAGGTGGAGACGGTAGCCCACAGAACCTTCGGATCCATGGCAACACTCTCCTGGTACCGTCGGATAGGCAGTAAACGCGGCCAGACGAGATCCCGTTTACCCGGCTGGCTGGGAGCAAGAACGCTGGCCATTTCATCCTGAGGAGCTCTCTGGATGATGGAAGGAAGCTCTCTAGTTCTCTGACGAGGTGAGGATGGATGGCAGAGAAGTGGCGGCCGACAGTAGGATGCAGACCTTACCAGAGTGCGCTACCTCGAGGCTGGGGTCGCCCACCTCGAGGCCAGCGATTGCCGGGGCCTTGGGCGGGGGAAGCGGTGAGGCGCTGGGAGACCCGTGAATAGAGGAGGCAGAGTTGTCCGACTCCTGTCCTTCAAAAAAATTGACAAAAATACACATTTTAGATTAGAAATTGCTGACCAGCCCTTTAAGATCAAGATCATACTTTTTGTTTTTTCCACAGACTCCAGCAAGTTCCTGGTGGTCAGTATGACCAGCATCACCCCACAGACCTGGACTCAATATTTATGGTGTGTAAATATCCTACAATGTTTTTTAAATTTAATCTTTATTTAACCAGATGATCTTATTGAGATTTAAAACCCCTTTTTAAAGAGAGACCTGGCCAAAATAATTGCATATTCATATTGATTATGTTATAATCAAAATAAAATAATCAAGCACACGCACAATGACAAAGGACATTTAATAATACTCTTAAGATACATAACACAAACAACATTAGAATACTTAAAAGTACCATTTGTACATACCATAGGTTTAAAGGATTTAGTTATTTTAAAAGCAGTGACAATTTATAGCATCTAGTACAAGTTACCAGAGCGCAAATCATAGAAACTGATGTTGCATGACATATAAGTGCAAAGATAAGAGGGGAGTATATCCAGCAGAGACTTAAAAGTAAGCCACTGTATGGGCCTCCTCACTGATCATGAGGGCCAGTTTGTCATTTTGTACAAGGTACAATGGTGTGTAGATACTTTACATCCATTCACAAATCTAAATGCACTATAGTAGACAGTATCCAACAAAGATAAACATCGGTCAGACGCATTTCTATACAGCAGGTCACTATAATCGAGTGCAGTGTGAAAGGTTGCAGCAACCAATCCCCTCCTGGTTTTCCAAGAAAAACAGGCTTTGTTTCTAAAATAAAATCCTATTTTTAGTTTGAGCTTTTGTACTAGTTTATCAATGTGCAATTTAATTTTGCCTTCTGTTGCAAATTAAATGAAAAACATAACTTAAAGTGTTAATCTTTCCCAGCATCTTGAAGAAAACATTTTCACTTTTGTGAAGAACGAGTTAAAGAACTTCCAGAAGGTTCTAAGTACAGATTACCCAGAATACTTAGAGAGACATAGTAAGGATGAGAATTTGGTGGACGGTGAGGAGGAAGAGCAGAGGAGGAGCAGCCAAGAGACATTTCTGAAGATCACAATGCACTTCCTGAGGAGAATGAAGCAGGGGGAGCTGGCTGACCGTCTGCAGAGCAGTAAGATGATTTTCCAGACTTATTTACATTTACTCATTTGGCAGATGCTTTTATCCAAAGCAACTTACATTTGAGGAACAACATACAAGCATCAATAGAGCATCAAATACGGATCTACAACTGACAATACATACTAGTAAGAGCAGCAATAAATACTGGTAAGAGCTCACAGTACATATCACATCAATGGAGTAGATACCGAGGGAAGGAAGCAAGAGTTAACAAAAAAGTGCAATCAATACAAGATCATTGTAGGGGATAGAAGAAGAAGAGCACAGGAAATGCATGTTAGAGGTTAGGAGTTAGAGGTGTTATAAGAGGAAGTGTTCTCGGAAGATGAGTTTTCAAGAGCTTCTTGAAGTTAGTGTGGTAGCTCGTTCCACCATCGTGGTGTCACAGATGAGAATAGCCGGGACTGGGATTGCTTTGTGTGAAGGGATGGCAGAGCCAGGCGGCGTTCGTTGGAGGAGCATAGCGGCCGAGAAGGAACGTAAGTTTGTATTATGGAGTATAGGTAGATGGAGCAGACCCAGTAGTCACTCTGTATGCAGCATT
>NC_060153.1:33194365-33199584 GCF_021292245.1 Micropterus dolomieu
CAACACCTTCAGTAAACTCTGTTTAAGCAGAGTTTACTGAGGGTGTTGTGCTCGCTGTCACAGAAGAGAAATAAACCGTTCATGTTACTGCAGCGTCCTCCTGCAGTCTTCACTGCAACATTACCAGTGGAAACACTAAACTAGCTAGATACATAGGTGTAATTTACACGGGACGCTGGGGACATGTCCTCACCACACTTTGAAATGGCTGATTTTGTTCCCGTTCCTTTGTGAAAGCATTTGTTAAAAATGTTCAGAAAAAACAACTTGCATCAAGAAATGTTAACTAATGAAAATGCTTCAAGAAAGGTTTATTTGCACAATAAGAAAACATGAAATGCAATACAGTTTTCCCTCATATAAAAAATACATTTCCACCTTAAATTGGAGCAGAAACTGTCTCCAGAATGCAGGAAACTACAAGTTTAATGCTCAAAATCTTCTGAGGGAAGGACCCCCAGACCGCCCGAAGATTTACATCAAATATTTAATCTAAATAGTGCTACAAATCTTCTGGTCTTGATTAATCTAATCTGAGCCCTTTTGTCCCCAACACTTTTCAACACAAAGTGACTAGATACCTATAGCGACAGTGCCAGCGAGGGTCAATCAACTTATGTGTAGTTAGTGTTTCCCCTATACGTGTATTGTGACCGCCGCTACTCTTCTCGCCACGTGACAGGTGCTGTTATAACAGGAGCGAGGTGCGTATCGAGTGTTTGATTGTCCGAGCGGAGGAAAATATTGTGGCAGTAAATGTCCGGTGTCGGTTACTGTGCGTCAGCTTCTCAGGACCAAGAAACGTCTGTCTGTTGTTTCCCCACCTGCTGGAAAAGTGAAGCCTGTTAAGCTAACATCTCCCCTTCAGACTGTGCAGGAACGCTTCTGCAGCAGGCTGCGTCTTCTGGCTGCTATGAAACATTAGCTCAATTTATAGAAAGTAACTGGAAGCTGTGTTTTATTTCTACCTTCTTGTCCAATGTTGAGAACATCAGGTACAAGCTGAGACTAAACCTGTGCAGCCTGCAGCTCCGTCCTGTTCAGACTGGTTCATCCTGAATTATTTTTCAGGTTTCAGGTGAGTCTGAGGTAGTGAGGTGACTGTGGAGGAGCTGAGGTCAGTAAAGCAAACTAGTCCTTTAAAGCTCATGAGGAGATGTTTCTGTTTCTGGATTTTGATGTGCAAATAAAACGCACCTCAGAATAGAGGAGGTTTCTCATGTTGCCTAGTTTTATAGATTAATGTCTACTAGGGCTGTAACGGTACATGTATTCGTACCGGACCGTCTCGGTACAGGAGTTTCGGAACGGTGCACTGATTGCAGTCTTTAACGTCATTTATTAGGCTTGTTTTGTGTGGAACACACGTAAATTCCGAGTTTCCACACAGACATATTAATTTTTAGCGCCGCCTCTCGCTACTAGTGACTTGAACATCACGGCCAGTGCAGAGAAGCCAGAGCTTTAGGACCCTCCCTTATTGTTAAGGTCTTCTGTTTGGGAACACTTCGGTTTCCAGTGAAATACAACAACGGACAAGTCGATCAGACGAAAGCAGCGGGCCGACATTTCTCAGTAGTGATCGGGTTTGTTTCTGGCAACACATCAAAACTTGCTAACTCACTAATGGTGTCGCACGAAGGAGAACTAATAAAGCGTGACTTCAAAACCGAGGTACATACTAGAGACCTGCGTGGGACTGTTTTCTTGATCCCGCTGATATTGTGACCATTACCGCCTGTTACGTCCCGTAGGGTCCTGTGTCGGGGTTAGTGTTGGGGTCCCTGTGTTCTCTCTTTTGCGCTCTCTCTCCAGGTATGTGCCAGTGCAGCGGCGTCATTCTCACAGCTGCAGCTGCTTGTTGCTAATCAGCTGCAGGTATAAGGAGGATCTTATCGCCGTGCTGTGCTGTATGAAGCAGCGGGGAAGCGGATGTTGAGGTTTGGCGGAAGGGTAGATCTGCTCCTGCAGTGGCGGCCGCTGTGTCTCCAGTGGAGATTTCCAACATTGTGACATGCAAAGTAAAAAAAATTACACAAATGTTAGGACTATGCTCAACGCCCCGTGTGACGGAAACCAGCGAGGCTGTGCAGCGAGTAAACCTCACTCCTGACACCTAAGGAGACGTCCTGGCGACAGACGTCAGCGGCTACGGGGTTTAGTTGTTTTTAACTTCGTTTGTTGACTCCATCTTATCAGCGCTAATGCGGGACGCGCAGTATATTTTTTACCCGCCGCTCCCGCGGGATCCCAAGGCAGCTCTCTAGTACATACCGAACCGGGATTTTTGTGTACCGTTACACCTCTAATGTCTAAAGATAAAATGTCAGAAGCTGTAAAATAAAGACCCAAAAGACAAACATGAAGAGTCGTCTCTATAATGACTCTGAGGTCATACTAACAGAGTTTCAGGGGGTCCAAAACATGCTGTGCCATCACTGTAAAATCACTGTGGAGCATCAGAACCAACCAAATTACTTTCTCCAGATCTAAAGGTTGTCGTTCCTCCAGCAGACGGATCTTTGGCTGTTAGTTTATTCATTATCTGCTCGAGCTTTTCCAACTCGAAAATAACATGTGATGTGATTACATATTTTTCATTGAAAAAAAAAAAACATACTGCGCACTACACACACGAAAAGAATTCGCTTCACTCCATCCCAGGGGAAACACTGGTAGTGATGAGTTTCTAGTTAAGTAAGTCTATTTCAGCAACCTGCCAGTGGCGACTAACTTCATTTATTTTAAATATTTATTAGATCTAAACCTTGCGAGTGCTAATTTTACATCCTATCTGAGAGCTAACGTTAGCAGCGACTGACTCGCCGGCATCCGGCCACTCTGCTTGTGTTTTAGCCTGAAAGGACGTACGGTGAGTCAACATTGCAAGCAGGGAGGAGAAAAAAACGTGTCCCTATGTTTATTTAGCACTTTTATCCAAAGCTTTTATCGCTCAGTCATGCACACACGGAGCTACCATGCAGGGTGCTGGCAGCCATCGGGACGGGAGATGTTTTATGTATAAACACATACAGTTGACATAGCAGAAACCTCCACTGAGCCCTGAGTGAACGGGCAGGAGAGCGAAATGCTTCACGTTTCCTGTGATGCGAATCTGAACCAGCCGGAGTTTCAGGCCATCAATTAAAACTGCATGACAACAGTGTCGAATGGAGCACTCGCATCTGAAAGTAATGGATTTAACATCTACTGAAACAAGTCATTTATTATTAAAGAAGCATCTCTGTGCTGTACAGCTCTGAGACCTGATTGGAAAAAAGAGAGAAATTAAGAAGAACCCACAGAAACTACAAAGTAAAACACTTCTACTGCACACAATTTTATACATAAGTCTGTTTCGATGCATAAAGTGCAACTGAACTCAACAAAAGCAACAAAATACTACATCATCATTAAAAATAACTTTCTAAACTCTCCTTTGTGGTGAGTTCAAGGACTATGCTGGAGAATTAGGGTCACTGTTACGGGGGAAAAATTAGGATTAACAAACATGAAAATAGTCGTAATTTTAGCAGCAAAGAAGTCAAAGTATCACAGGAAAAGGTTTCTCTCAACAATAAAATAGGTTATGATTGGCTACATTAGATGTAAAGCACGCCACTCAAAGAATCCTCAACAGAATCCTGTGGGGAAAGTCTGTAACGCCAAAGATGTCTGTATGCGAGAAAGCCAATCATCTGCTTTTTAAGAGCCGAGCCGGGAAAGCCAATCATGTGGCCCCACTGATGTCAGTCCGAAGCTGAGGTTTGCGACAGTTTCAGATGTGGTGGTGGCAGCGAGGAGCAGGTGTGTGACCAGACTGTTAGAAAATCCTGAGCTGCCTTCTATGATTGTGTGTGGTGTATGCCGACTGTCTCCATAGCCTCAGTTAGCTTAGCATCTGTTCGAGGTGGGAGGAGCTCATGGCGTCCTGTCCCCGGCGCTCTGGATAGAGCCGTAAATGAAGGCGGTGTGGTGAAAGCTTGTGTTGTAAAAGTACAACCTGCTGGGAGAAACACTTTTTAATCCTTATGTTGGGGCAAAGTCATCAAACGGTTTCAGGTTTTCCTGCTGATTCTGCAGGTTTTATGTCCCGGTGACCAGAGAAACCGTCAGTTGACATGGTGGCTCAGATGTCAGCACACATGGCTCCCGGCTTCAAGATCACAGATTTAAAACTCAGTTGTGTGTATTTAGGTTTTGCCTGTGTGGAGTTTTGTTCTCTAGAAACAAAAATGTACAAATCAAATCGGGGCTTGTCAACGAACCAAGTACACTAAACAAGAATTCCTAGAATGAGCCGTTCTGATGTTTTTTTTAACACTGCTGGTAGCTGAACACATCCTGACTTCATTATCAAGGGAAAATCACGTCATGCTAAATAATTAATATCTAAAAAGTTTTCTCATAAATTTGATAGGACATTTTTTTTCAGTGTTCAGAGTCAAATAAGAACCAGTATAAAATCCTTTGACATCTGGAACGTAACCACAACAGCTGTCGGGATACCACAGACAGATAAAAGAGTGGTATGGTCCTTTAATCTCCTGAGGCTGCACCAGGCGAGTCCAGGGCCCTCATGTATAAAAGACTGCGCAGCCTTCATACCGAAAGATGGCGTCCTCACGGAATTTGAAAAGTACGTACGCGCAGAAATATCAACATGTATAAAACCAGGCGTACGCCAGGTTCTGCCACGTACCCCCCCCTGGGATCCTCCCGTAAATTACTATGCAAATGACCATAGAAACGCCAGTGTCATAACAACAGCTGCTGCAAAACACGTGGAAGGAGAAAGAGAGGCTTGGCTGCAAATCTCCAGGTTGACGTCTATAAGGAGAGACTTCGCATTTATAATTTAGAGCTGAGAAATGCAAGGCGGTCCTTCTTCTCTGACATCACCACCAAAAACACTAATAATGCACGTGCCCTGTTTGCTGCTGTCGACAGGCTTAACCAACCCTCCTGTGTCTGTAGCCTCTGAACTTCTATCCACCAGGGCCTGCAATGAATTTGCCTCCTTCTACAGACAAAATTAAAACAATTAGACAAGCAGTCAGTGCCTCCATGTCAGTAACAGGATATGTCTTGTCCCTGTGTCCACTTCAAAACAATTCATATAGCATGAGACAATTTGATTCTATTAACCATAAAAACCTGGAGGACATAACATCTGAAATCCTCCTCATGCTGCCTTGATATTCTGCCAACAGGTTTTT
>NC_060153.1:33199604-33205162 GCF_021292245.1 Micropterus dolomieu
CTGATGCTTTTCTTTCAGTTATTTATTTAAATTAATTGTTATTATTCCAGCTCTCGTGGCTGTGCTGTGTTGCTTATTTAGTGTGCTGGACTGTTTCTTGTTTTCATTTTTCTCTTAGTTGTCTTACTATGTCAGCTGTTTATTGCTGCTGTTCGGCTGGTTGTCATTTATTATTATTTTTATTGTTTCTTTGTTGTTGTTTTTCTCCCCCCCAAGCCCCTCTCCCCGTTCTATTGCAGGTTTCGTTGCTTTCTGCAATTGGTGTTTCCCTGTGCTATTCTCTATTGTCCCCACCTTCCATCCCCCTTCTCTTGCAGGTGTTGTCCTTTCTCTGTGCTGTCTGTTTGTGTGATGTTCGTGCTCCCCCATCCCCATGTCTGCCCCCCTGTCCGGCCCGGTGACAAATCAATACATAATTAAATAAATAATAAAACAGACGAAGGAGTATATTAATACTCTCTTGTTAAAGTACAATGTGTCTGGCACAATATGGTATCCAGCTTATCATACTCTATACCAGGCTGCTGGGCAGGACAGGTTTAAATAAAAAGAAAAAAAAGAAAGGTGCCTATAAATAAAATTTTTATTATTATAATTGTTAAGTATTTTACACAATGAAAACCCCAAAAAGTCTCAACACCTCTAATACTAATCCTAATGCTTGACTGAAGATGAACCATAGAAATGTGATGTGTTGTAGATTGTAGATGACAGAAACAGTGTTGGTGTTTGTCTTTATCTATCTATTTAACTGCCCTTCAGGCTGAGTGTCTGTAACCTGTCAGAGAGAAGCTGTGAAGCTCTGTCCTCAGTTCTAAGCTCCAAGTCCTCTAGTCTGAAAGAGCTGGACCTGAGTGACAACGATCTGCAGGATTCAGGAGTGAAGCTGCTCTCTGCTGGACTGGAGAGTCCACATTGTACATTGGAGACAGTGAGGTCAGCATTCAGCTTCTGTTAGTGTCTATTAAAATACACCCAACATCTGAAGAATTGAACTGTGAATATTATTCTCCCATTATTCTTTTTTGGAAACTACTTTGTTGGGAATTACGGTTAAGACAATATCTAACTAAACTGCAAAGGGATGTGTGAGTGTGTGAAAAGGACAACATTTTTATTGGACTTGATTATTTGTAACCCACAGAAGACAATCCACAAACACGTTACATTTATGACTTCGCTTTTATGAATGTGTAATTTTTTGTCCAATGTGTGCCAAGGAAATGAATGAGAGGCAGTTAACTATTTATACCAGCAACGGCAACAGAAACATTCCATCACATGAGCTGATTACCAATAGGTGCATTCGAGATGACTGCGGTTGACTTTTGCCGACTTCATAGTCTAACATGTGCAGCAGGTGACTGCAGGAGCAGGGAATAAAAATGGCGCCGTCAAGTCGGACACAAGAAAAATGTGGTGAGACCAGGCAATAGTGTGGTTCCAACTTTGTGCTGTCGCAGAAAAGCAACTGCAGCCGCCGGACTCAGCGCCTGCAACCGTCTTGCTCCTGTGAGGTTTTAATGTCATGTGACATAGTGAGGTTTCTTGCACCAGCGAACGTCAGACAGAACTTCTAACTAGCATGCCTTATTTTAAGTCCAGCATGTATCACGTTAAGTCAGCGCTCCGCCACATGAAGTCAAACGCACCTAATACCTTGCATCATCCACCCTTAACCTGTAGTTATTTCAGTGCGTCATTACCAATGCTTTCAGACAGTGTGACAAAGCAATTACTTCACAGCGTCCATATGAAACGCCGCAGTATGCTACATTGCTGCAACACATCTGGTATTCTATGCTGCTTCAGCTGGCCCACTGGACTCTGGTCCATCTTCATTTAAGTCACTGGTTTCTATTTGTGGATTGTGAAGAGTTTGTGGATTTTGAATCTTTTTGTAGATCGTGTTTTGTGTTTAAAAATTTTAATATATTTGTGTCTTATGGTCCTTGCATTTACAATGATAATGACATTGATTAACCCCCATTCTCCAGGCTGTCAGGCTGTCTGATCACAGAGGAAGGCTGTACTTCTCTGGCCTCAGCTCTGAGCTCCAACCCCTCCCATCTGAGAGAGCTGGACCTGAGCTACAATCATCCAGGAGACTCCGGAGCAAAGCTGCTGTTTGCTGGACTGAAGGATCCGCACTGGAGGCTGGACACTCTCAGGTATGAACAGAAACCAAGAGCGGGTGTTGATCATTTAGTCACACCCACAACACATTCTGTTCTAGATGCAATTCAGTTTTATTTATATAGTGCCAATTCATAAGTTATTCAAAAGTTAAAATCTCATTGCTCATTTCATATGAAGTAGGTCTAGACAGTACTCTTTGTAATATTCATTTACAAAGTGGTAGGAAAATTGTAAAACTGTTTTGTATCACAACTTAGTCTCAGTCAGACTACAGATTTAGCCACACGATGAAAAATACAAGCTCACTGCAGTTAATAATGGGAGTTTTGTCAGCAGCCATGTTGGGAAATTGGATAGTGGAACTGCTCAAACTCGAGACAGACAATGTTGATGGCTATGAAAATGTCAACAGTTGGTTGCACCTATGTGCACTCAGTTTCAGTATGATACGACTAATTGTTTTACATCAGTCAGTGATCCTTTTCTCGACTGTGAATCCTGAGACTTCCAGAAATAACAACTCTTAAATCGAAATATCGACAAACGTTGATACCTGTCTTTACCTGCTTTCCTGCTTTCATACAGTGCAGACGCTTTGCTGCTTGCTCTTGCCTCTCCTTGCATTCTTTTGCTTAAACTCTCTTTTTTTTCCCTGCTAGAAATCAGCAGCTCTTGGATAATTTTAAATCACTGGGACTGTCAGATAAAGGAGGCTCTTGCCATACTTTAAAACCTTTTATGATCTTAGTGCTATGCGAGTGCGGCCTATCAATAGCACTAGCCTGTACTGCAGTGACTGGAGCTATAGCTAATGCTAATTAGCAACAAGATCTTTCTCCACGGACGACTTCTACCAACTTCTGCAGAAAATTGCAGTGCTTGAAACCAAGATCCACAGGTTAGAAGTGAATGTGGAAGTGAATGGACTATGTGGGAATGACACCACTTTACTGTGGACCCAAAACAGTGGACAAGAGCATGCTAACACACGGCTAATTAGCAGTATCAAGACTACCAAGAAGCAGGAGGCCTGTGTACTGGGTAATAAATCTAAAAGTGGGAGTCATCCCTGAAACGCTCTTGGTGCAAAGCCTAAGAGTAAATCATTTCCTGGGGAAATGGGAGGACGAGTAACAGGCAGAACCCGGCGCCCTGAGATTTGTGATGCGACTGGCTGGCCTGCATTATCATCCAGGCAGAGCGCCTCTTCAACCCCTGTTCTTGGTAGGACACAGCCGTGGACAGCTGTGAAAGGGAGAGTTAGCAACAAACCTCCCCAACAACCGAGTGTGCAACAGCAGAACAGATTTTCACCACTATTGCAGGATCTTGGATTTCCGTCTGATGACCTGGATAACATCCCATCCTCACACAGAAGGGTAAGGACTGAGAGTAAATCAGAAAGTAAAAGGCTGCAGGGAAAGCTAACGACTGGGCCTCAAACTCTGATTGTGGGTGACTCTGCTGTAAACGATGTAAGAAGCATGTGCAGTAAGAACACCAAAACACTCTGTTTTACGAAGGATACGGTGTCTGACTTGGCAGAAAGAATCCTGCATATCGTGGCTGAACATCCTACTGTGAACATCATAAATAAATCATAAAACATCATACTACATATCGGGGCCAATGATGTTGTGAAGCAACAGTCTGAAGTGTTGTCTGAACACGGTCAGCTCTTGAGGTGCTGAGGTGTTTATCAGTGGCCCTATACTGCCAATCCGAAGAGGAGCTGAGAGATTAAACAGATTGATGGCTTTTGTGGTGTATAACATATGTGCATTTGACGCATTTGAACAGTTTAACATAGCACTGTAGCAGCTGGATAGAGGATTAGTGACCTTTTAAGGGGAGAGTAGAGGTCAGTGGTTATGTGGAGACTCAGACCCTTATATGGTGTCTAACAGATGTCTACACTTATTCTATAGGACTGTGCCCTTATATGGATTGGTGCCTTAGTTTGCAGACTCAGACCCTTATATGGTATATAACAGATACCTAAACATGTCCTATATAAGCTGTGTTTGATGTACAGAGAGACAGAGTGGGAAGAATCTCCACCTCTCTCACTGAAAACCAACAGTGAGGATTCAACATCTCTACCCCACCAATCCCCACCTTCAGACACACTTTCTCCCCTCTCCCCCCTGTTTGACTTCACTGATCACATGGAAGACCTGGTTAGAGCTGGGACCAAATTTACTCCCCTCACCTTCCCTCGCTCCACTCCCATTTTCTCTACCATAAACCCCCCTCACCGTCCACCTCCACCACTGGTTCTAAGTCCTCCAAGTTTGACACATGTGTCACAAATACAGAAATAGTGCAAAATTTATTGAGGCTTTCTCCTCAACACTCGCCATCTTACGGGTCTCAGTCAATGAGCTTGTAGATAATTTCAGTTCTAAAATTACAAATGTTATTGATGCCATTGCACCAGCCAAGGTGAAGGTGGTCTCTGGTAAGAGTAATTCTCCATGGAGAAATGCCACGCTGGTTAGAACTCAAAAAAGAGAGTGTTGAAAAGCTGAACGCAGGTGGCGGAAAATAAATCTCCAGGTTCATTATGATGTCTATAAAGAGAAACTTCGCATTTAGAATTTAGAGCTGAGAAATGCAAGGCGGTCCTTCTTCTCTGACATCATCACCAAAAACACAAATAATGCACGTCCCCTGTTTGCTGCTGTCGACAGGCTAACCAACCCTCCTGTGTCTGTAGCCTCTGAACTTCTATCCACCAGGGCCTGCAATTAATTTGCTTCCTTCTTCACAGACAAAATTCAAACAATTAGACAAGCAGTCAGTGCCTCCATGTCAGTAACAGGATATGTCTTGTCCCTGTGTCCACTTCAAAACAATTCATATAGCATGAGACAATTTGATTCTATTAACCATAAAAACCTGGAGGACATAACATCTGAAATCCTCCTCATGCTGCCTTGATATTCTGCCAACAGGTTTTTCAGAAGTGTTTCTAAATGCATGGCCTCAGATTTACTACAAATTGTCAACATGTCTCTCCTCGGGTTTTTTCCTCACAGGCCCTGAAAACTGCAGTCATTAAGCCACTCTTAAAAAAGAGCAAAAAGAGCAATCTAGACAGTTCACTAATGAGCAATTATAGGCCCATATCAAATCTCCCATTTTACGTCTTCCAGTCAGGTTTTCGACCACACCACAGCACTGAGACGGCTCTTGTTAAGGTTTTCAATGACATCCATTTAAACACTGACAGTGGCAGAATTTCAGTCTTAGTATTATTGGATCTCAGTGCTGCATTCGACACGGTCGACCACAACATATTATTAGACAGACTTGAAAACTGGGTTGGACTTTCTGGCACAGTACTAAACTGGTTTGAATCCTTCTTAAAGGACAGGGACTACTTTGTGTCTATAGGTAATCACACATCTGAGCTG
>NC_060153.1:33205182-33216332 GCF_021292245.1 Micropterus dolomieu
AGTAACAGGATATGTCTTGTCCCTGTGTCCACTTCAAAACAATTCATATAGCATGAGACAATTTGATTCTATTAACCATAAAAACCTGGAGGACATAACATCTGAAATCCTCCTCATGCTGCCTTGATATTCTGCCAACAGGTTTTTTCAAAAATGTTTCTAAATGCATGGCCTCAGATTTACTACAAATTGTCAACATGTCTCTCCTCTCAGGTGTTTTCCCACAGGACCTGAAAACTGTAGTCATTAAGCCACTCTTAAAAAAGAGCAAAAAGAGCAATCTAGACAGTTCACTAATGAGCAATTATGGGCCCATATCAAATCTCCCATTTTTAAGTAAAATCATTGAAAAGGCTGTTTTTCAAAAGCTTAGTGCTTTCTTGGTACAAAATAACTGATTTGATGTCTTCCAGTCAGGTTTTCGACCACACCACAGCACTGAGACGGCTCTTGTTAAGGTATTCAATGACTTTTTTTGAAGAGAGAATTTTAGTCTTAGTATTACTGGATCTCAGTGCTGCATTTGACATGGTCGACCACAACATATTACTAGACAGACTTGAAAACTGGGTTGGACTTTCTGGCACAGTACTAAACTGGTTTGGATCCTACTTAAAGGACAGGGACTACTTTGTGTCTATAGGTAATCACACATCTGAGCTGACAGAAATGACATGTGGAGTTCCCCAAGGCTCCATTCTGGGACCTCTTTTGTTTAACATTTACATGCTTCCACTGGCTCAGATTATGAAAAACAACAAAATATGTTACCATAATTATGCAGATGACACACAGATTTACATAACCATTTCACCGGGGGACTATGATTCCATACAGGCGCTGAGTGACTGTATTGAGCAGGTCAACGATTGGATCTGCCAGAATTTTCTTCAATTAAACAAGGATAAGTTATTGTTTTTGGAGCCAGGGAGGAACGATTGAAAGTCAGTGCTCGACTTCAGTCTGTAATGTTAAGAACCACAAATCAAGCCAGAAATCTTGGTGTAGTCATGGACTCAGACCTGAATTTGAGAAGCTATATTAAGACAATTACAAAGTCAGCCTACTATCACCTAAAGAATATATCAAGGATTAAAGGACTTATGTCTCAGCAGGACCTGGAAAAGCGTATCCATGCATTTATCTTCAGTCGACTCGACTACTGTAACAGCGTCCTTACAGGGCTCCCTAAGAAATCCATCAGACAGCTGCAGCTGATTCAGAAAGTTGCTGCTCGAGTCCTCACTAAGACCAAAAAGGTGGATCACATCACTCCAGTTCTGAGGTCTTTACATTGGCTTCCTGTCTGTCAAAGAATTGATTTCTTGTTCTGCCAATTGTCACCATAATAAATAATTTCTCTGTCCTCTCAACATCTAACTACAGGGTAAATAATTGCCTTTTGTTTTCCTTACGTTGACAAACTTGTGTTTAAGATCTGATATTTATGTAAACAGGAGTCGGTCAAACTACGTTGGTGTGCATGAAGAAGACTTTATGAAGTTGAGGCACATCAGGATGGGAATGTTCTATAATTTCAGATTGAATGCAGAAGAGTGACAAAGAAACCAGCTTCATTCATGACTGTTAAATAGTCATTGTAGGAGCTGGTAAATGTATCATATTGTTTATCTTTGAACAATAAGTTACATATGTTTTTGGCAATGAAATATCCTAAATAAAGTATTTTCTGACTGTGTTTTCTGACTGTGTTGCAACAGTGAGAAGGTGTGAAAGCGTTTCCCAGTTGATAGGCGTAATGAATCATCTGTGGTTCAGGAGCAAGAAAATGGGCTACCTTTCAGTATTCAGTTTGATAATATGGTTTGGTACGTTTTTATTTGTCAAATGTGTGGTCAACTTGTCATGCAGATCATTCTTATCAAAGCAGTATTATTTTTGCCAGCAAGAAAACAGGTATTTATAGAACATTGTTTTGTCCCAGAAGCATACCATACATTGTTTTCTTTAAGAAAGTTGTCAATAAAGCATGTTGTTTTTTTTGTTTTTTTAAATTGATTTCAAAATCCTGCTGTTAGTTTATAAGACTGAAGACTTTTCTTTTTACCATTGCTTTTAATTAAATATTTAAGATTTTTCTTTTTACTGATAACTTACACTGCACTGTAACTTTTACTGTCCTGTTTTCTTTTTCTTTGTTTTTAGCTTTTTATTATTTTCCATTTAACTCTTAACCCTGATTGTAATACTGTAAATTTTATTATATTTTATGTTGCTTTTAAACTTTCCCTGTTGCTTTTATGCTTTATGTAAAGCACTTTGAATTACCTTGTTGTTAAATTGTGCTATACAAATAAACTTGCCTTGCCTTGGTTGTTCTTTATCTAAATCAAGTTGTAATATTAGGCTGTATAAATAAAAGTAACTCAATACTTTTCAATCCTAGACAAAAATGTATCTGTTGGCCACTGACATGAAGATTTTTTTTAGATCTACGCTATAAATTATATTTTCTACCTTTTAGTGTTTTTGTCTTCTTTGTCTTTTTTTAATGTTTTTTTTGAGTCTGTGTATGAAACGTGTCCGTTTTGTATTAAAATGTGGATCTGATGGAAGGTCTCTGAAGATCACTAATGAGGAAGCTTCTGAAGGTTCATTCTGACTTTGTTTCTTCCTCCAGGTTGGAACACGGTGGTGAGCAGAGACTCAAACCTGGTCTTAGGAAGTGTAAGTGTGTGTTCACTGTGATTCATGAAAAGAAGACAGCACATTTTAAATTAGTTTAACTCAAAAGCTTGTATCTACATTCAGTTCTCAGTTTCAAAGAAGATCCAAAAAGATGAGTCTTTCTGAAGTTTGGATCTAATTAACAGTGTAAATAAAGCAACAAAGAAACCCATCTGGAGTGTGAGATGATAAACTGCTGCTGTATTGTGTCTCGTTCTCTCCATCAGATTTATGTGAACTCACACTGGACACAAACACAGTACACAGATACCTCAAACTGTCTGGTAACAACAGTAAGGTGACAGTAGTGACAAAGGAGCAGCCATATCCTGATCATCCACAGAGGTTTGACTACTGGCCTCAGCTGCTGTGTAGAAATGGTCTGACTGGTCGCTGTTATTGGGAGGTTGAGTGGAGCGGAGAGGTTGATATATCAGTGACTTACAAAGGAATCAGAAGGAGAGGAAACAGTGATGACTGCAGGTTTGGACAGAATAAGCAGTCCTGGAGTCTGAGGTGCTCAGATGTTGATGGTCTCACAAAGAGAAAAACGGGCTCCTCCTCCTCCTTCTCCTTCTGCACCTCCTCCTCTAACAGAGTAGCAGTGTATGTGGACTGTCCTGCTGGCTCTCTGTCCTTCTACAGAGTCTCCTCTGACACACTGATACACCTCCACACCTTCAACACCACATTCACTGAACCTCTTTATCCTGGGTTTGGACTAGAGTTGTGTGGTTCCTCAGTGTCTTTGTGTTCACTGTAGAAGGGAGAGTCTCCTACACTACTGACTAAGACATACGTTTTTGTTATGGGTCCTTTTATTAAAGTTTTATGGGGCAAATTTTAGATTTAGTGAACTTTTTCGTCATATAAATAATTATGTATAAATAATAAAATCAAGTTACACACACACACACAGGCATATAAATAATCAAACATATGTAGTTGTTTGATAATTTAGAGATTGTTGATTTGTCATTGATCATTGGAATAATAATAATAACATTTATATAGCGCCTTTCATGAGGCCCAAGGACGCTTTACACATAATTGAAGTTTGAATATGTCTACTTGAATTATTTCCACAGTAAAAAAAAAATCTGTATATTAATGTATATGGAAGTATGAATGGTTCTGACATTTAGTTCTATCAAAAGATGGACAGATATTTAATCAAAATTAAAATGCTGATTTTTATGGGTTTTGTCTCCTGTTCACTAGCTTGGTCTCTCTATTTTGATTTAGGATAAATAATAAGTTCAGTGTTTTTAGCACTACTATTCCCATTTTTGGGGTAAACAGGAAGTGTAGTGTTACAATGCAGTCAGTGAGTTGTGAGCTATGGGCTATATCTGAACCATTCCCTCCAGTGGGCTTTACAATACATCCAGCACACAAAACCCCTCTGTCCTTAGACCCTTGATTCAGATAAAGACAAATCTTTAATAGGGAAAAATGTTAGAAAGCTCAGGTAGAGAAGCAGAGGTATCCCTCCTTAAGAACTAGACTAATGCCGTTTTTCCATTACCAGTAACAGCTCAACGCGCCTAGACTTGACTCGGTTTGGCCGTGCTCCGTTTTCCATTGCATATAGTACCCAGAGATAGTACCCCTCAGTGTAGCTGGTTTTCATAGCGACGCCACACACAACTGCCGCGAGGTAATCTTCAATACCACACACACACACACACACACACACAAACACACCAGTGACTCACACAGCTGTCTCTTGATTTAAGTTAAAACATTTCAACATTCCTCAGAATGTTGAGACAGATTAGCCGTGTGAAAACCTTCCACCTGTGTTTTCCTCTGCTGTTGTTGCTGCAGTCATCTGTGTGACAGTGGGACCAGAGGGCTCTGTGAGCGGGCGGCTGGCCGGCCTCGCAAGCTCCTCCCGCGGGTTGGTGCAGGCTTACCCCTCTGCCACTTGCGGAGCTCTTCAACACAGAAAAAAAGGCGAGGCAGGGTGAGGTGAGGTGAGGCAAGCTGGTACCGTCCAGTGGAAAAGGGGCTTAGCATGTACAGAATAGACCAACATAATAAGATGACAGGAGTGTTTGGCACAGATCAACGAACTTGGCTGGGGCTACTGTAGTGTAACTTCCCCAATCTAATACAGAATTTCATTCAGCAAAACACTGGAGAACGCACTCCATCTGTCCTCACCAAGATGGCGTGGAGGCTGCAAGCTGTCTGTGGGTTCCAAACGTGTATGTGTCACCGCCGCGCTGCTGGTCGGCTAGTTCAAAGAAACAATTCAAACTTAATTTGGGTAAGGTTCTGCTGGGGAACGGGCTGCACCGAAACAACACAAGGCTCAGACCAGTACAGTTTATAAAACCAATGCCAGTGTCTTTATTAAAAAAATAATAAAAAAAGAGTTCACAATAAAAACTCGTAATAAAAGTCACTGGGCAAGCCTTGATCTGTCCGGTCCTCAGTATTTGGTCATTAAAATCCCAGTTTCCAGTCCGTCAGCCCACCAACTCCCTTCTTCTGCTCTCGCTGCTCGTTCCTGCTCTCAGTAGAGGTCAGCAGTAACCTAGGTGACAGGATGCTTGGCAGTCACAAAGTTCCCCACAATTCCGCTAGGGTTAATTAATCATATATAAAACAAACAGAAATGTGCATGCAAGTAAACAACTAAATCAAAAAATGCAAGCAAAACATAAATCAAAACCCCAAAACCACACACCCAAGCAAAACTACTGGACTTCTTGGCGTGACATGGTATACATAAAAATTGGGCTTTAAAATTAGGACCAGAATCAGCAGCGTCCTGGCTTGTTCCTCCCAAATGCTAAAAATAATAAAACCCAACTAAAAAGTGGCAGCTTATTCACTGGGGACAGTAGATAATCGCAACCAGAGAGGCGTGGGAGTTACAGGGAAGGAGGGGGGAACGAATTCCGACCCCTCCTCGTGTCTCTGATGGCGTCCTCCCCCACGCACTTCCACAAAGGCCACTCCTCACTCCAGTTACTCCGAGGCGTCTCGTCTTGACTCCGGGCCGCTGCGTCTACCCAAAGGGTTGCTCGGCAGTGTGGTGGACTCGCTTCCGACGTCCACCTCGGTCCCTGTCTCGTCTCAGTCGACTCTCCGCCTCACATCGTGCGTGGTGACCACCGCGTCTCTCTAGTTGCCGCCTTGGGTGCAGCTGCCGTCCTGCCGTAAAGAAGAACCTTCCCCCAAGACTTCCCACACCGGTAGCCATTCACCACTAACGAGAGGGCGTGACCATACGCAGCTCCAATCTCTCTCTCACACACACACACACACGTCATCCCGGTGACATATGCACATAAAGAAGCCAGAAGATAGCACTGTGGCCTCACAGCAAGAAGGTCCCGGGTTTGAATCCTGGCCTTTCTGTGTGGGGTTTACATGGGTGGGTTTCCTCCGGGTGCTCCGGTTTCCCCAATCAAGCGCGAGGTTGGTTCTCCAGACAGTTGTTGGACACAGTTGGTCCGCAATTGCTGTACAGTGTCTGTCTACATGTACATGAAGAGAGAAAGAGAAAAGGGAGAGCAAGGTATCTAAGGTTGCTGCAGCTACATATGATGCAACTACATACGATCCAGTGGGCCAGCTGAAGCAGCATAGAATACCAGACCGTTCTCTTCTCAGGGCATCAAATGCAAACGCATTAATCACACAATACCCAGCAGTTAACTTACATTCAGTGGCCGTGGTCCTGGACTTTGGGCCTGATAAATTACAATTATTGACTCAGCATGCAGTGGCAGAAACTAAGACAAGCAAAAATACACTAAATCATAATTACCGTGGCAAAATACAATAACTGTCTGCCACTTTAGCTTACAGGAACCAGCAAAAAACTTACATTCATGAGCTGTGCTGTTGGACTTTAGTCTTGATAAAGCTCAGTGAGGCACTATACTCAATGTAAGGAACAACACAAGTGCAGTCCAAGCAGCTCCTGCGCTCTTGTGAGGGGCTCAGCCAGTAAGAATCCAGTATTTGGATTTGGTTCCTTGGAACACAAAGGATTCTGTACAGTCCATAGAGTTTGTAATGTCTGGGCAGAAATCTAGACTTCTAAATACGTCTAGGCATATTTACACACAATCTATCCACAGCACACACGGTAAACAAATGTATATGCTCTGCAAAATTACGTAGAATATCAATTTCTACAAAAAAAGTATGTATGACACCATGGCATATAATTACATTAACTTTGGGTGAGTTTTCATTGTAAAGGTTCAGTGTGTGAGATTTAGTGGCATCTAGTGGTGAGTGTTGTGAATTGCAACCAACTGTCCAGTCTACCACTGCCCTCTAACCTTTCAAAGAGCGTAGGACAGCTACAGTGGCTGACACAGCACAAAAGGTGTCTCTTCAGAGGCCAGTCAAGAAATGAGGTATCTTTAGGTATATTTAGTAAGAAATTATATTTACTTAATTATTCAGTAAAACCAGTCTGCACTACAGTCTTTTATAAACCACACATTAGATAAAGTTTATACAAACACTGACAAGGGAAACATATTCATTCTCTCTTCGATTATGGACCCTCGCCAAAACTGCCCGCCAACAACAATATCTGGCCCGCTGCCAGATTACGGTGCTTTGATAGGGGCAAAAAATATAAATAAATAAATACTTTGATAGCTGCTGAAATGAGCAAGATTCCCCTAAATGTTCTCTGCCTGGAGATACTGGGGAAATGAAAAAGCGTCTGCAGGTCGATGGATGTGGATCAAACACCGAAACACAAACAGTGCAGCGCAAAATCTGCTCTGATGTAAAGCTTATTTGCCAACCCTTGCTGTATATTTCTTCTTCTTTGAATGTACAAATTCAATGTTGTGATGCGCTCTGCACTGTCTGAATTCTACCAGAATTAGAAGAAGAAGAACGTAGTGACGAAATGCGCTCTGTAGCGCTGTTTGTCCGTTTTCAGCTACTGTAGAAACATGACGATGCAACGTGGCAACGTCCATGGAAGGGGGTGCCCGTGTTTATGTAGTCATTCTAAGGTAATAAAAACATAATGGTTTAATATGTAAGGTCTTTACACATCACTGAAAACATAGTTATGGATCTTATATTGCATTTCTGTAGATAGATCCTCAGAAATATTACACACTGAACCTTTAATGCATCGAACAGCTGCATCGTAGGTTCGCTCATTACATAACATGGCATGCACAGCTTACGTAACTCAGCAGCTTTGACAGCCATTGGTAAATTTAACCTCCACATAGTCTATTTTTATGTTTCCTGTACATGTCAAGTCATATTTCACTGCTGTCCAATTTGCACTACATTGCAGTGTAATCTGCATGTAGTTTTAGTTGCGTTTTTAAAATGTACTGTTTAAATTTCCTTGTACTATTTATGGCTATCTTTAATCTTGAATATCATGCTGATTTATATAGAACCTCTTATTCACCAGACATTTGTGCGGAAGGATCGTGCTTGGTGATGTAAATAAAGGCATTGGAATTTCAGTGTGGTTCTAGTTTTCTTAGAGGTCTTTAAAGATTCAGTGTGTAATATTTCTGAGGATTTATTGACTGAAATGTAATATAATATCCATAACTTTTCACTAACTTTTTTTCAGTGGTGTATAAAGACCTTACATAATGAACCATTATGTTTTTATTACCTTAGAATGAGCCATTGTATCTACATAACCGCAGGCACAGTGCTACAGAGTGCGTTTAGTCATCACAGCCTTCTTCTTCTGCATAATTCCAGCAGTGTAGACACCCGTCACTACATTGAAAAAACGTACAATGAGGAAAAGGAAATACAGAAATCACAGATGTTGTGGATTTTCCCAGATGGAAGGCTATAATGTGGGACAGATGTTTTCAGAGCTGAAGTTGCCTGTTTTCTGCTGGACAGGTAATTAACTTGAGTTTGTCGGACTTTAGCGATGCAAATTAAAGCTGTTGTTTGATAGCTTTAGCTTGAAGCTGCCCATAATCACCGAGAGACATGAGGTGTTTCCCCTGAGACAATCAGCTGATCAGTAACGTTAATTGGCAATAAAAACGTAATGTTAGCTTAGAGCATGGAAGCATCAGCCAGCTAAACGTTTACTGCCCTGGTAGAAAAATCATTTAAGTTTAGTTGGATTGGTTTATTCTCTAGCACTGCCTTTGGTTTGTGGTGTAAAATATGTAGTTGGATTGATTTCATGCAGTTACTCTCTCTACAGCGCTCTATTTTTTGGTTTTGTTACCTTCATGAGACAATCGGCTGATCACTAATTGGCAATAAAACGGCAGCTTCCAGCATGAAGCTCAGATCAGCCAGCTAAACTTTTACTGCGCTGGTAGAAAAAATATGTAGTTGGATTGGATCTTCATGTAGTTCTTCTCCAACCTCTGTTATAGCTTTGTTACGTGGACAGAAATGTGACGTTACCTTCCTGAGACAAACAGCTGATGAATATTATTGGCAATAAAACGGTAACAGCAGGGAAGCTCAGATCAGCAGCTAAACTTCACATTTTACTGCTATGGTGAAAAACATATTTCTTTTTACTGCTAATGTTGATATATAACAAGACCGTGTGCCTATCAAGTGACCAATAATGAATCCTTTCAGAATTTGCATTAAAAAAACATTATTGGATATTCTTCCCACTGTGCACACAAATGTGTAATTTGTACTTTCACATGCTAAATACCCATTAAAAATGTTGCACCGTTTCACCACAAGCTGAAATTATGGCTGTCAGTACTACTTTGTGTTTCTGTTGTATTTTAAAAAATTTAAAAAGACATTTTGGTAAGATTTGCAGATTGTTCATTTAATTAAGCAAAGTGAGAGGAGCCTTGATCCTCACCTGACAATACCTTTGTAAACCTCATGTATTATGTGGTTTATAATGGACTGTGGTGCAGAAACAGTGAGGCTTACATTGTCCTGTTATCTGTTAGTGTTCATACTTGATGCACTAGATGTGATAGTTTTTGAGACGTTTTTTGCTTTGGTATGTTAGTCATGATGAGCCAACCCTACCAAGTTGTAAAATACTGTATTACAGGAGTATGAGACATCATGTAGCACTTCATTTCTTCATGTGGGTGTTGTTTATTAATGAACAAATAATAATAATATTTAAAAAAAACATATTTACTTAATTAGAAAACCATATTTTTTTAATATATCTATCTAAATAAACCTAATTTCTTGACTGGCAACTCTCTGCTATCTCATAGATGACATCTTTGTCCTGTCTCAGGCACCATAGCTATACTGCTCGCTTGGATAGGAGGTGCAATTCGCAAACCTGACCACTAAATGTCACTAAAACTTACACACTTAACCATTAAGTTTTGTGTCTCACTTTAAGTCAGCACATAATTTAATTAATTTTCTTATCAAGCTTTTGAATTCCTCAGATCTAAAATGAAGAGTTTCATTTTACTATGTTTTTGTACTATGCCTGAAATGTCTTGGCGTGGACCTTTGCCATCGGCCCTGAAACAGACTGCCAGACTGGTCAGGTCTCAACAGAAACTTCCACTGCACGGTGTACTCGACCCTGCACACAACACTGGAAAGCCAGCATGAGCATCTCGTCTCTGTCAGTACTTCCAAACAACAGGCTGCTGCTGTGATAAGGAGTTGATGTCAAATTAAATATGCCCATTTAGAGAATTTAAGTATGCTAGTGTTATGTAAGCAAATCACCATTGTGTTTTCACCATCAGATCACATACTTCACTATGCCAATAAGATCAGGTTTATTACCTTGTGGACACACTGATCTACCTTCACACCTTCAGCACTGCATCCACTGAACTTCTGTATTCTGGCTTTGGGTTATGGTCTGGTTCCTCAGTATCTCTCAGTAGTGTTCTGAGCTTTTAAAAACAGTATCTTGATGACCACTTGATGTTATACCTACAAAGTTTTTACTGAAAGTAATGAATTCTGTTGGGCCCCATTTGATCTCTGTTTTCAACAGCTCCCTATCTACTGGTTGTGTCCCTGATTATTTTAAAACGACTTGCGTGAACCATGGCTCAACGTGGATATTCGGCGACTAAGACAAGCTAGTAGAAAGGCTGAGCGCAAATGGAAGAAGGACAAGCTACATATTTCACTTCAGTTATTTAAAGACAGTCTGTCGACCTACCAGAATGCTGTAAAGGCGGCAAAAGCTGCACACTTCTCTGACATGATAATGGCAAACCACTCTAGACCAAAGGTTTTATTTTCTGTTATCAACTCGGTTTTAAATCCTCCGGTAAATGTAATGAATGGTGTTTCGGATGAGCTATGTGAACGTTTCTTGAGATTTTTTATTGACAAAATATCTAACCTGAGATGCAATGCCAGCCGCTTTGAAACTAGTCAGTTGATGAATTCTGTTACCTGGGATGCTTTTGAGCCAATCAGTCTGAATCTCCTTAAAGAAATTATCACTAAGATGAAACCCTCGTACTGCTCTCTAGACATCATCTCTCCTA
>NC_060153.1:33216432-33228084 GCF_021292245.1 Micropterus dolomieu
TAACCCAAAAATCTATTGATCGACTCCAGACTGTCCAGAACTCAGCTGCCAGGCTTTTAACCAGAACAAAGAAATATGACCACATTACTCCTATTTTAGCTTCATTACACTGGCTCCCAGTATGTTTTAGAATTGACTTTAAAATTCTATTGATCACTTTTAAAGCTCTTCATGGCCTCTCGCCTTGTTATATTTCTGACCTTTTAGTCCCATACGCACCAGCACGTACCTTGAGATCCTCGGGCAGAGGTCTGTTGTCTGTTCCAGAGTCTCGACTGAAAACTAAAGGGGACAGAGCGTTTGCTGTCAGGGCCCCGAGGCTCTGGAACAGCCTGCCCGAGGAAATCAGGTCGGCTGAGTCAGTGAACTCTTTTAAGTCCCTTCTTAAAACATACTTTTATAGGAGAGCCTTTCCCGATCTTATTTGACTTTATTTTATCCCTTTTATTTTATTCTATTTTACTTATTTTATATTTATCTTAAATGTGTCTATTTTAGTCTTTTCAATGTTTTCTTGCTTTTATCTTGTATTGTTTATGCATTATTGTTTTTTGGGTATTATTGTCTTTACACTTGTTAAAGCACTTTGTAACTTGTTTTTGAAAAGTGCTCTACAAATAAAGATTATTATTATTCTCTGTAGGACAGACAGTTTCCACCTGTTAGAGAAACTCTCACACTGCTGACGAACACAAACACTTTTTGTAAGTTGTACTTTATACTCACTTTATTTGTAATTTTTTAATGCACTGCACATCCACAGTGTGTGAAAAACCTGTACATTTTATATTTATAATATTTATTCCGGGTTCATCGTGAATGTTAAGATTTTAGTTTTAGATTTTAGTTCTTTAGATTGCAATCAGATTTGTTTTTTTGCTCGTATAAATAAGCATACAATAAAATCAGGTACCCACACACATATATAAAAAATCAAAAGAAAGAAATTGCTAGATTTCGTTGATTTGTCTTTTTTCATAGAAAGGTTGAATATTTCTATTTGAGCCATTCTAATTTGAGCTATTTTATATGAATGGATTGAAGGCAGGTACTCCAGTTATATAAGAACAATTGATTGTGACCAATTTGATTTCTCTAATTTAGACTGCAGGAGCCTCATTTTCTCTTCAGCTGAACATAATAATGTATTTGTGGATTCTTCATCTTTTTTTAAAACTGGGAATGTTTGATATTACTGCAAACTAAATTATTTGTTGTCAAAGTAATTTGAAAGGTGATATGATCATAAAAACTTTAAACATTTTGTCTTGGTTGTGTTCAGAACCTGAATACGACAAATTCAAAAGGAAAACAGGCGAGAACACTGAGGACACACTGAGTCGCTTCCAGCATCTCGACTGCAATAACAACCCAGAGAGCGGGTTTGACGAGTTTAGTTTCTGCGGGCTGTTTGTGAAGGTCACAGTGAGCCGGTGTCATGGACACTGTTTAACCACACACACTGGCCTCTGCCTCCATTCAGATTCTGAAAACCAGCTTTTATTCAGTAATATCACTTCCAATAATACAAATATTGTGCAGAACGTTCAGCTACAGAGATGTTTCGCAGCACAATGTCATAAAAAGAAAAGACCTACACATGTAGAAGGTGGAAATGACTCAATTTAAAAATAATCAAAATGTAAAAATAAAAGCTGAAAAGGCCCACCTAATGAAAACTTTACAATTGCACACAAAAAGTTTTAAATAAACAGTGAAGTTTTCTTGTCTTAGGTGTTTTTTTCCACTAAAAGTACCGCAGCTCCACTTGATGCAGACTCTCTGCATGGAGTCCACGTCTGTCAGTCATCCTGCAGCCCTGGGATCAGCTGGTGTTCAGCCTGCGGAGGAAACAAACCGCTCAGCATCACGGTTCTGTTCTAAAGAGCCAATCAGCAGCAGAGAGGAATCCAGAGCTGAGTCACTGCAGCTGGAAACTCTCACACCTAAAACAACACATTCAAACACAAGCTGGTGAGTCCATCCTAACCTGTCCACACTGAATAATAAGCTTTTAATTAAACCTGTTTCTCTGTGATTTTCCACCAAACTTGGAGGAAACATTTGAAGGCCAAACAACTGACGTAGTGTTGTAGTCAAGACCAACACCAGAGTTTATAGAGACCTTGACAAGACTTTTAGGGGCTGAGACCGAGTCGAGACCAAGACCAGTTCCCCACATTACATGACAAGATCAGATGTACGTCTCAAATTGATCTGAAAGATCCACATTCCCATAAAAAACACCCACATAGAAACACTAAGAGCTGAAATCAACATCAACATCTTTGTTCAACACTGCTTTTCCATGTTGACCATCGCGGGGAGGGGGGACAGTCGTTAACAGTAACAACGCATTTGAAGCAATAAGTTTTACATCCAATCAAAGTTAGGATGTTAACAAATAGATAAGCAATTTACTCATATTTATGACGTCTTGACTGGTCTTGAAATAAAATCCTCAGTGTCTGAGACCGAGACAAGAGCGAGTACAAATGTGAGACGAGACCATCAAAAAGTGGCCTTAAGACCGGTCTTGAGTACTACAACACTACACTGATGTTTCTGTTGTCAAGGCTTCAACAAAGAGAACGGAAGGAAAATCGGGAAGAAAGTCTGTTAAATAGAAAATTGATTTAGAAAAAAGGAAAGTGAGAAACGCTGTACGTTTCACAGAACACACATTAATCACAAAACTGTTTCATTAACTTAATGAGCTAAGTTTGTTTTTCTTGTCACATGATTGAGCAAAGGCTTACGCTAACTTAGCAGTATGATATCAGAATCGTGCAATTACAATGTTAAAATTGAAACAAACCACACACACGCGCGCGCACACACACACACACACACACACACACACACACACACACACAGAGTGGGTAAAAATAAAAAGGCTGGAGGAATGTGTGTGTTGATAATCAGTCAGCCGAGATAAACTCTGTCACCTCACTGCTGGAAGCTCATCAACTTTCCAACTGGGGGAGACTCCACAGGGGGCGGGGAGGCTTTCTCAGGGTTTGCCACCTCTGAATCTGTAGAAATCAGATGTTACAGTGTCCTGTTCCTGTCTGGTGTAAGAAAGTATTAAACATTTTGACCTCATGATGGAGCTAGATAACCAAAGTTCAGAAAGAACATGAACGTCTGCGCCTATCTGCATAGGCAAACGATCCAATGAGACATTTCCCTCAACGTAAACTGCAACGAGTAACAACAAATAACCGACAATATCAAACTCATGGTGGCGCTGGATTAGAGTTCAGGCAGAGAGCCAGGGGGTTGGTGGGTGAAACAGGACTTTCCACAGGAGTCCCATGTGAAACCAAGAAAATATGGTTATTTTGAGTTTTAAGTTTAATGATGTAACAACAGCTGTGAATCCTTGAAAGAGAACATCTGCTTGTAGAGGTCACCTCTCAGGGCAACACGCACCACTGAAGTGTTGTTGGACTTCCTTTGTTAGAGATGCATGTTACGTTAAAGTTCACACTGAGACTGAATCATCAAATCTCAAAGAACCTTGAAATAAGTATGTGTAAATGTCAGGAGACTTATCGTCCACAGAACAAACAGTCCGACACACAGAGTCCTGAACACACGAGTCTATAAGAAACACTATCAGCATACAGCAGCAACACACACACACACACACACACACACACACACACGTGTAGTACAGTCAGTCCTGGTTTTATCTGTCCATCCTCTGAATGGACAGATTAGAGACGAAGCAGAAAACCCGGTTCATGGGGAGTTCTCCATCATGATTTATTGTTCACCGTGCAGACGAAAAACCCAACCGGTGGCAGCCAGCCAATAGCCACAGAGCTTGATTCAGAATATCAGTAAATATTATCCAAGATTTGAAATAAGCAATTTAATTAGTTCTGACTTTGAGCATTTTGACATATTTTCAGTACTCTTTTTTTTTTTTTGTATTGTGCGTCTAATGACGCCGTCCAGCTGTAATTCAACACCAGCGCCTGCAACTAATACAAGTCAGTTCATATCTAGTCGCAGTGTGGTAGCCTCGTAGGACAAACCTATGAGTTAGGACAATTTCAACTGTTTCCTGCCACACTGGTTCAGTCCGGCAGACAAGCAGTCAACAACAAGCTGCTACTTTGCACTATTTCACATTGACACAGAAGCAGCGGGTCTTAATCATTAGTCAGGACAATGTTTTATTATGTTTACAAAAAATGGGATTTTTCTAGAGGATGTTTCTGCTCATGAGAAAAGAGACAGATGAAGAATCCGGTCTGTGCTGATGATGAGTGTTTCCTCTCTCTGTCAGTTGTGTAAATGTCACAGCGCACTCCTCAGACAAACTGTGCCTTTTTCTCCACCAGTGGTAAATATGGTAATGTTGCATCTTTCCATTAAATCCTCAGGCGTCCTCCAGAGTGTTTATAAACTTGTAAATGTAAATGCTCTGTACTTGTATAGCGCCTTTCTAGTCTTTTCGACCACTCAAAGTGCTTTTACACTACATCTGCATTCACCAGTCACACACATTCATACACTGAGCCTAAGTGCTCAAACGGAAACTAACATTCACACTCACTCATACACTGGCGGAATAGCCGCCAGGGGCAAATCGGGGTTCAGTATCTTGCCCAAGGACACTTTGACACGCAACCAGGGGGAGCCAGGGATCAAACCGCCGACCTTCCGATTAACGGCCAACCCGCTCTACCTCCTGAGCCACAGCCGCCCCGTAAACTTATAACCTTGTTTTTCCATGAACACTGTCTGCAGGCTGCAGAGCCTCCTTTCAGACTGTGCACGGTCTCCACCAATCAGGGGTGCGTTTCCCAAACAGCCACGGAAGGTAGCATTGAACTATGTTGGTACGATGCATCGTTAAACTAACAAACATCTGAAATACGAGCGTTTAGGGAAACTTTGTTGGTACCACCGTGGTTTGAAGTAACTTAGTTCGAACTAACTGTTTCCAGGTGTGTTTGATTTTCACAGCAGGAAACTAACAAAACGCTGTCATATTCTGCCTAAATATGTCACTTGTGACCGATATTAAGTGACATTATTGTGCTAACTTATTATTTAGGCTTTTTATATTATAGTGGTACCAGCAATAACAAGAAAATCAACATTAGCATTAATGAAATCAACAATAATATATAACTGATTGTTTTATTTAGCATAAAAATATAGGCTAGAACTTAGAAGAAAAAATTAAGAACTATTAGCAATTACAAGACATTTAGTCAAATAGGTTTAATCTGCAAGTATCTTCAGTATAACAATTTAACACATATTTCCTTGGCCACCAACAGTTCCAAGGTCTTAATAGCTCAGTGCAATATGTGGCTGAGTATGTGAATGTGCTCTAATGAGACAGACGTGGGTTCAAATCCCGTGAGTTCTCTATTTATCTTTGTTATAATGGCAACAAAAGCTCTCAGGGATTTATTCATTACAGTACTGTCATGAATTTTATGCTGCCCCTTTTTATATTTATGTTTGTAAAGAAGACTAGAGAACACCCATGGTCCTCAGAGGCCTGGAAATGTAAACATGAAGGTAATATTAAAAGTCTTGTCTTTACATTCCATTTTGTCCTTTAATCTTTGCACTGGTGACTAATATTAAATCAAGTTATTGTGAACAGATGGGTAATCTGTTAGAAAAACACCTGCTGTGTGTAGATGGTCTACACTAAGATACTTAGTACTGAGTCAATGCAACCCTACCCATGACCCGACAAATACATTTAAAAGTACTTTTATAACTAAACTACATTTAAAAAATAACTTCACCTCAAATATGTTTGTACAGCAGGATTATCTAACATCCACCTCCTAACACTGCATTTTCTGCTCTCTGTGACGCAGCCATTGTGGACTAAGCTTCAGGTCAGGAGCTGTAGTTCGAACTATGCAACTTAACGACAGTTGGTGCGAACATTCATCGAAACTATGGTTTTGGGGAACACCTGCGTCGCTTAACGATGGTTCGTACCACGTAAGTTACCAACTTAGTTACTTCCTTAGTTCGAACTAGGGTTTCGGGAAACATTTGCGTGGCATCTACATAGTTCCAACCAAGGAAGTTGCTACCGTAGTTAGCAACCATGCTTTTGGGAAACGCACCCCAGATTGTTTGTGCTACCTGAGAGCCAGAAATGCTAGTGGCGTGGCTTCAATGATGGCGCTTTCTGGATCAGTCCAGCAACAAGATTACTGATGTAACCTAAGTCACATGACATTTAATGCGTGGAAAATGTTGTAAAAAGGGTTGTAGTTTAGTTTGGTTAAGGCAACAAAACCACTTGGTTAGGTTTAGGAGAAGATTGTTGTTAAGTTTAAGTAAGTAATATCATGTAAGTCACGTGACGGGAGTCAGTAACGCTATCAAGGGCGTCACTTTGTGTTGAGAAGTGGTGGGGACGTAGGGGCTCAGATTAGGGGTGTGAAGAGACACTAAGCTCGTGAGACATGAAGATACGCCATGTTAGGTTCACAAGAACAAGACAAAACAGTGTTTTAAATATATCCTCAATGGCGTGATACATGATCGGGGGCTCAGGGGGGCCCCCCCAGGAAATTTATATCTTTAAACACTTCATTTACTGCATCCTGGTGAAAGTTTCTGCACCAATTTACGGTGCAAATGTTTTTATTTATGTAAAAGGAAACACAGAATTGAGGTGACATTTCAAAATCTGTAAATCTAAGTAAGCGAGTGCAGCTCTCAGTCATTCTGTGCTGCTTTCAGATCTGTTTCAGAACTTTTCTCCTGTAATATCGTCCCTGCTGAGGCAACACGCCTGCAGCCATGATTTAGTCTTCCCTCCTTTTTGGTCATGTTCACAGGGAGAGAACAGAAAACTTGGCCAAAAAGAAAATGACAAGAAGTTACAGTTGTTAAAGTTACTGACTGCTGCTGCACGTTTTTGGGTCATTTTAGAATCAGCAGCTTGTTTTTTTAGTTACTGTTTTTTGGACAATGCACATTTGTTTCTTCTATATTTAAATTTCTTTGCAGGTTTTCTTAATGTGCAAATAAACCTGAAGGCCTTTTCATTTGTTATTTAACTGCAAGCTGTATTTCATAAAGTTTTTTAAACAAATTATTCTTTAAAGAGTGGTGGGTGTGTAAATGCTATTTAACAGACAAAAGTAAACAAAACAGACTTCCTGAGTTTCAGCTGGCTGCTTGTTCATTTTGAGATGCATCTAAAGGTCAGCGTTGACACTTTAAGTTTGTGTCTCTCCACCTCCTTCATCTCTTCTCGTCTGACTGTTTTCTTACTTTCTTTGTTTTCAGCCGTCCCCAGGAGCTCTGTGAACGCTAACGTCTGTCTGTCCGCCACTTTGGATCAGAAATACCTCAGCAACTATTGGAGGGGTTAAGTTTTAGACAGAAACGGACGCCGTGTCGACTGCAGGAATAAACGCACACTCAAAGATTAAATGGAACAAAGATTATATTTCATCTCCTCCTCATCATCTCACCTGCAGATAGCTGCAGTAAAATGTGTGTCCGCTGGTCTGAGGTCTGAGCAACGTGACCACTCTAATACCCCTTTATGTGGGAACTGGTGCATGCAGGTTTTCACACATCTGCTTTTGATTAGGTTTTTCTGAGTTGACTTAATTCTGTCCTTGAGATTGGGGACCTCGCTGCACCGAGTCCCCCTGGTTGAGCCCGCTCCTCCTGTCACTTTACTGTCACACGGTTCATTACAGAGTCCCTGTTGCACCTCTGCAGGACCTTGTGGCGTCTGCAGGTCTCTGGATGTCACCTTCTCCGTGTGGACTGGGTGGAAAATCCCTGCTGAAGGTTGCACAGAAGTCATGTGTGGGGGGAGGTGGGGGGGGTACACTTATCCAGCATTCCTGCCTGTTGTGGCTGTTAGCTGTTATCTCCCCTACGTGTCTGCGAGGACGAGGAGCTGCTGGATGGCCCCGGGCCCCGCAGAGCCTTGTATGGCCATGGCCCGCTGGGAGAGGGACGATAAGCAGCCCGCAGCAGCTATGCGGCCATGTTTAGAACAATGTCTGTTTCTGTTAAATTTAGAGCGGTTATCGGACGCGGCTCTCCCTCCTGAAACCACTCTCTTCTCCTGCTGCTGCTGCGACAGGACCTGAGGTGAGTACGGGCTCACAGAAGGGACAAAAAGGAGCAGATTTCACCGAGTTAAGTCATCTGTCCAGCTGTGGAGAGGAGCTATCTGTGATGAAGTGATGTAATGTAGTGAGCTGTTGTAGTCCTGTGGTAGTATTGCAGTAATACTGTAGTGTTGCAGCAGCTGTAATGAAGTCAGTGATGTGATATGGCTGACTGATGCTGATGCTGTAGGGATGTTGCAACAGTGCGGTTGAGTGCAGATCTAATGTCACGCAGTGATGTGGTCATAGTGTTTATGTACTGATGTAGAGGTAATAATGTGACAGGAGTCTGGCATTTATGCAGGTGCGTTGCAGTAGTAGTTAAGTTGTAGTAAAGTCATAAGAATTTTGTGATGCAGTTTATCTTTATGTCATGTGGTAATAAAGATAATGTTTGTGAATTCCTGTAGAAAATCTAATAACGTTGCAGGGATGTTATCTTGATGCACAAAAGTTATGATACTATTGATGTTTTGCAGTGATGGAGGAATGCTGCAGGACAAAAGTAGGAGTATTAGTAATTAGTAATAATGTTTATAGTCATTATATTGCTGTTTATTGGAGTTCATACGTTGTTATGAATTAGTCAGTTCGTCTGTACTATCACAGTTTGACTGTGATCGCAGCACTGTCTTCATAAGATCAAACATGAAAACGTATTTTACATTTTTAAAGTGCATTAAAATCATTTTAATGTATAAATGAAACCTTGGACGGTCTGCAGCAGGTTCACCTTAAACTCAGAGCCGCCTCCAGTGGCGTCCACAGCAGCTGTTTTAGAGGCGACTGTGTTCTGAAGCTCAGACTGCAGCTGAGCGCTGACCGTCTTCTGATGCTGATGATGTTGTTGACAGATCATAGTTTCTTTTAGCACAAGGACGCGTTCGGAGGCACTGAAGGTTTTTGTTGTGTTGTTATGATTTAGTCTCTCCTGCATCAGACAGGATGAGTTCAGTTTAACGTCATCTGACCGGTCTCATGTGGAGCTTCTTGTCCGGAGAAACCTGCAGAGTTTCAAGGTGGCTTCATGAGGCTGGCCGATTCTTACAGGACAGTTCTGGTTTAGTGGAGATTTAGACGAGGTCTTGATCATCACATCGGCTCAGCTCAGCCAGCAGCTTAATAAGTCCGACCTGGCTCTTTGGAGAAAACTGTACAAATAATATTTTATACTGCAGAAATAGATTGGCAATAAATTAATATCTGGAATATGAATCTACTCAACTTCAAAGATGATCTGCTTGTTATTGACATGGTACAAAAATAATAGCCGATAGCCCTTTTCAAAATGTAATGATCCAGTTACTGATGATAATATCACTAACAAGTGTAGTAGATGTGTGAGGGCAGGTCCAGACCATGGCACTACCTGTTGCACGTCTCGTCTATATTAGAACATATTTTCAACTTTGGCTTTTTGAACACATGGTTGTTTCATGCAGGTGTTCACATTTGTGGGCATTTGTTTTTGGGTTACTATATCATGGTTGTGTTCTCCAAGTAATTTCAGGACAGTGTCAGTTGATCGATAATAAAACAGATATTTGACAAATATATGATAATAAATAAGAATGCAAACATGCATATTACAGCATTAAATGGCAACTTTTGACTGCTTTACGGTCTTTGCAAGAAATAAGAATAAGTATTGGTCCCACATACTGTAAAGAAATCAGTTTTAAGTAGAATTATGTAATCTGTTACATGTTGGATGTTGATATGTTAAAACTGATGAGATGAGGATAACAACATGCTACTGAGTTTCTGCATACATGTGTTATAAATACCACCATGAGCGTTTTTACTCTACTTGTTCCTGAAATGTGTTTTATTGTTAATTTTCAACTATTAAGCTTAAAGAGGATAACATGACAAAAAACTAATAAATTATTAAAAACTAATAATATTCCATATTGTCCGGTGTGACGTGTCCACATACAGGGACAGTAAAATCATTTAAAAATAGAGCAGAATTTGGGGGGGGGGATGGAAATGGATTTGTATTTGGGCCCAATTTTGACTAATAAAACAATCTTTAAAAAAAATCTAGATAGTGTTTAATAATTCATGCATGAGAGGGTTAAGTTTGCAGATGGCACACGCACACTTGTACACACTCGGCCTCTACTCCACCATGTTGGTATAAGGTAATCCCCATTATTCGTCTTCAGTGTAGCAGATCGGTTGCACACTTGGTAGTATGAAGCTCCTAAAGTAAAGTCTGAAGTGGCACTGAGAAGGCTGACTGTCACTAAGGCTGAAAGGGAAGAAGGAAAGCATGAATTGGCTTTTGACACTTAATTGTCTCTGACGGTGATCTTTCAGTCTGGACTGCAGTGGTAAGGCAATCACAACTTTATTCATACCTTTCAAACACTAAACGCAGCTCGGTGTAGAGCACCTGAGAGTGCAGAGTTACAGAAACAATCGTCTCAAGCATCGGGGCAGGTTTAAGTCAATTATGTGTTAACACGACAGTCTGAACCAGGATCAGCCCTGAACCACATCTGCTGCCAAGTTAATCAACATGCACAGCACACATAATTTAACCGCTCATACAGACCTCCGTGATTCAGAAGGATGCAAACCTGCCGTCTATTAAATTCTTTCTGTTCATCACTCCTACACACAGAAACAAAAGATTTCCTTAGAAAGCAGACCCGAGTTCAAATGTTTCATGTAAATTAAGGTCACGTTTAACTGCAGAACAAACTTAATTTTATTTAACAGTGTATGTGTTCTGTAATTACGGTTCTGAGCAGATAAACATTTCCTCACTCCTTCTCCTCAGCCAAGCTACTATTAGCAAACAGATAAGGGCGGAGTCTGCTTTAAACCAAAAGGTGGAAACAGCGCGCTGAGGAAGCTGAAAGATGGGAAACCATGTGGAGAACACGATGAAAGACCTTTCATTAATGTGAGAAGGGTCACAGCCTCCTCATCCACCTGATGCTTTCAGCTCTTTATTTTCAGCCACTGCTTCATGTCCAGCAGCGTTTATTCATCAAGCTGTTTATCCACAAACATCTTTTCCACTCAAGTTTTTTAATGCCAATGTTACTGTTGAAGCTACATTAGTTTGCTTTCAGTAGTGGTAATTTGTTAATTAAATTGATTATTATTATGATTTTGTTTACATTAGAAATACGTATATATGTATACATATTTTGATAATGATAATATATGTTTAGTCTTTATTTTTGGTTAGTTTAATAATTGCAATGTTTGATTTAGACACCTGAGGGCAGTAGTGGGCACAGGTGAGGGTAAATATAGGTAGGAAGTAGGAAGTGAGCAGCAGCACCTGGGTGATGGGCACATGGTTTTTTACCAGCGTGAGAGATGCTGTATTGCTTGCTCAGTTGGAACAAATAAACCAGCCACAAACCCTGAATCCAGTTTGAATTTGATTTTATTTCTTGCCTGCGTACATTACCTGCCCAGGGTGCTAGAAGTTGTCGTTTGAAGGTTTGATTTAAGTTTAACTTTATTTTGTTTGTTGACAAACGGC
>NC_060153.1:33228184-33233031 GCF_021292245.1 Micropterus dolomieu
GAAAGAGTGTTGCCTGATGAAGCCCCTTTCACTCATGTTGGCATTGATTATTTTGGGCCTATTGAAGTTAAAAGAAGCAGAAGTCTTCTCAAAAGATATGGAGTGCTCTTCACCTGTATGACCAGCCGTGCTGTAACCTTGGAAGTAGCATACACCTTGGATACAGACTCCTGTATAAATTCTGTGAGAAGGTTCATCTGCAGACGAGGCCCAGTTTCAACTTTCAGGTCTGACAACGGAACCAACTTTGTTGGAGCCAGCCGTGAGCTCAAGGAGAGTCTGACTGCTCTGAACCATGGTAAAATTCAAAGAGCCTTTCTTCAGGATGGCATAGAATGGAGATTTAACACCCCATCAGCTTCCCATCAAGGTGGCGTTTGGGAGCGCTTGATTCGCTCAGTGAAGAGTGTTCTTGCCTCAGTCCTTAAACAACAGACCCTGGACGATGAAGCGCTCCAAACTGTTTTTTGCGAAGTTGAAGCAATATTGAATGATAGGCCTATTACAAGAGCCTCAGATGATTCAAATGACCTGGAAGCTTTGACGCCGAACCACATTCTGTTGTTGAAAGGTAAACCAATTATGCCACCAGGATTGTTTGACAGAAATGATCTGTATGTCAGAAAAAGATGGAAGCAGATACAGTACATGGCAGAACTCTTCTGGAAAAGATGGATTCTTGAATACCTGCCATTGATGCAACAGAGACAAAAATGGACTGCACTAAGAAGAAACCTTATACCTGGAGATGTTGTTATTGTGGCAGATGCTACAGCTTCAAGAGGATCTTGGATGATGGGGAAAGTTTTGGATGTCAGATCAGATGTGAAAGGGGTTGTGCGCTCTGTCCGCCTCCAAACGAAGACCAGCATCTTAGAGAGGCCTGTGACGAAGCTGTGCCTGCTGCTGGAGGCGGTGGTGTGATCACACGAACTCTCTCTCTTTCTCTTTGTCTGCCTCTATTCTCTTTCTTTCTCTTTTCTTTGCAGGTGCGGCAAGACATCTGTGCCTGATATGTTTAGAATACATAATGTAGCTCCGTTTTGAGAGTTCAGTAATTGTGATAATGCACATTTAGGGGCCGGAGTGTTGAAGCTACATTAGTTTGCTTTCAGTAGTGGTAATTTGTTAATTAAATTGATTATTATTATGATTTTGTTTACATTAGAAATACGTATATATGTATACATATTTTGATAATGATATATATATGTTTAGTCTTTATTTTTGGTTAGTTTAATAATTGCAATGTTTGATTTAGACACCTGAGGGCAGTAGTGGGCACAGGTGAGGGTAAATATAGGTAGGAAGTAGGAAGTGAGCAGCAGCACCTGGGTGATGGGCACATGGTTTTTTACCAGCGTGAGAGATGCTGTATTGCTTGCTCAGTTGGAACAAATAAACCAGCCACAAACCCTGAATCCAGTTTGAAGTTGATTTTATTTCTTGCCTGCGTACATTACCTGCCCAGGGTGCTAGAAGTTGTCGTTTGAAGGTTTGATTTAAGTTTAACTTTATTTTGTTTGTTGACAAACGGCCACTACAATGATATAGGCCTAAACATTAATAAATGTAAGATAAAAAAAGTTTATCTTTATATGAGCGCCATCAGATGCGCCTACTACTCATGTGAAGCCAGCTATTTGCATGTACTGTGTTTGCGTCTATCGGATTACAGGGGTGTTGTTGGGAAGTTGATGAAATGTGTGACAATGTGTGGAGCTGTAAGTGCTATAATTGTTTCCATGACCATTCGGCTTATTGATGGATGTGACGGCCAAAATCATCAGCATCGCTGAGTTTGTCCTGACGCAAAGAAACGAAGCGTGATCATCACCTTCAGTTTAGCTAAAAACGCATTACTGCGTAAAGTCAGTGGTGAGATGGCATCCCTCACCAACTTGCTGACAAAGATTATGCCTGCGCTGTCCGACCCCGTCTTATTAACTAGGCGCTGTCAGAATTCTTCTCCTCTCCTCTCCTCTCCTCTCCTCTCCTCTCCGCATGTCTCTGTCTCCACAGCGCCATCATAAGCCCACAAGCACTGGCAGCTCCTAACCACTTGAGAGACCTCTCGAGCTGTCTTAAATAACTGGGAGAGTAAGAGTGATTCTTAGCTTTAAGAAATTTGATAACTTGATAACTAACTATACGAGATATCAAAGAGGACTTTTGTTTAATAATCAATACTTTTATTCAAAATACCAACCCAGTAGTTATGCATGATTTAACTATTTTACTACAAATAACAAGGCTTCACATTGCAGTTAATGACTTTGCAAATCATGCTGTTGTACTGAAATGTGAATGTACTGGCTTCATTCATTTCCACACAGTGAAAATCTTTTAGCAGAGTGTGAAACTTGCATTAGTTGTCTAAACCAGTGGTTTTCAAAGTGGGATCTGGGGACCCCCAGGGATCTTTGAGGTGGTGTCCCCAGCAAAAAAGTGAATCATTTATTTTCACAATAATTCCATCCATAAGTAACATAGTGACTGAACACGTGACTATTTTGGTCATGGATTTTATACACTTTCTGGAATAAAAAAATCCTATCAGGTGGGCGATCCTGGGACAAAATCCTATCAAATGTGGGTCCGTGGTCTAATTTGTATCAGTTTAGGGGTCCTTGATGTGAAAAAGAACCACTGGTCTAAACCATCATAGTGCAGCGTTTCAAATCCGCACTGAATTCTTACAGAAGGCCTGTTTGGTAAGTTTCAGTCAGAACTGATAACTTCATCCTGAATTTTGTTATATTTTGCTGTGAGATCACAGAATATATTACAGTGTTCAGACCCTCTGTGTTTTTCTGGTTAGATTACAGACACAACTGCTCAGAAGGCAGTTGAGGTATGCAGATCGGTTGCTATAGCAACAGTCTCTTCAACGCAGGATATAATCAGCTGTTGAAAAGGTGCTTGTTTGCCTGTTGGCTGCGAGATTCCAGCACTTAACAAATATCCCGAAAGTCTTTACAGTTTTGTTGCACTGTGTGGACTGGGCAAGACTGGCCTGTAAACACACAGTAAACGGGGAAGTCACTTTTCTGGATAGAAATCACTATAACATTTACATAACTATGTGAGGGGTGTAATAATCATAGACGTTTTGTCTCCAGTTGGAGAGCGTGTATCATTATGTTAGGGGAGAGTTGTAACAACACCAATTCCACCAGTTAGAGATGAGGAGTTAGGTGATCATTTCAGTATTTACCTACTTCCTCCCTGATCAGGCATGTCAGTTATCAAGTCTGGAAACAGGTACATTCACAATATATAGAAAAAAAACTGATTTTTAGGTCAGAAAGTAAATTTTTTGACCAAGACTATATTTTGTTTAGTATCTGTACTATTGCACTTAAATTGTTCTACCTATATTAGATTGAAATGTAGTTTCTCAGGTCACATGTGATGCATTATTTATTTTCTAATTTCAAACCACTATGTTAATACAGCTGGCTAAATATTGGCTGACAGGACTGGGGTGGGTTGTAACACTTCTTTAAAAAGTGCTATACATACAACTTGGGACTTTCTTGATTTTAATATTTTACAGAGTGCCCTTTGCAGTCTGGGCCCACCAAGCCTGCACTCCGGGATACCAGAATTCATTTTTCAGCACTGTGACCAGTACTTCTCATTCATTCATGCTGGTGTACGTATTGGCACTCGATCTTCTCCATACTCCATCTCCGCCAGTGGAGAGGGCAAAGAAGTGGACGGGCAGCTTGTGAGAAATTCCACTGCGCAAGAAAATGTCCCAATACACCAAAGAGTAAAATATAGAAGTGCCAGTACTGCGTACCGGTGAGTACCGGCCCAGTTCAAGCAGACTGTGACTCTGATTAAGAATATACACACACTGACACACACCTCTTTTTTGTTAGACCTAAGGATGTACAAAGATGTTCTTTAATTAAGTAGCCTACATTTTAGTAGTATTTATTAAGTATACTGTCTACAGGCTAGTTAAATTTACCCACAACCATCAGACATAGTCTGTTACAGTGAGGGAGAATCATCGTTCTTTAACATCACGTATAAAAGTTTGAGAACTCTAGCTACAAAATTCAGGCAGGCAGGCAGGCAAGTTTATTTGTATAGCACATTTCAACAACAAGGTAATTCAAAGTGCTTTACATAAAACATAAACGCAACAGGGAAATATAAAAAAGTTTAAAAGCAACATAGGGAAAATGAAAAAATACATTAAAGTTACAGTGCAGTGTACAATCATGGTTAAAAGAGTTAAATGGAAAATAAAAACAGGCTGAGGGGTTGAGCAAATAATTGAGTTACAATTATTTTAAAAGAGAATAAACAGAGTACACTTAATCTGCTCTCTCTAGCTAGTCTGTACTCGGGTCCATAGAAATCTTTGGGTCCACTGAAACTCCAAAAACCCTCGGACACTACAGAGAAACCAGGACATGTCTGTCCGCAGGCCACTTTGATCCAGTTATACTCTGGACCCACCTGCACGTTTACAGGTGGACTTAGGGTCCCGCAAATCACTCGGGCACGAGATTTAAGACCAATTCCTTCACTCTGTTCAATCTCACTCTCATTATCTTTTCACTCAATTACCTACTCATTTCTCACAGTGTAAATATTTAATTAAAAGCAATGGTAAAAAGCTAAAAACAAAGAAAAAGTACTGCGGTACATAAGGATAAGGTACTGTGGTACATAGCCTGTTGATAGAGATAGATTGATCATATCTAGTATAGAGGTGCTGACTAAGGGTAAAACATCTTTAAGCAGCCTAGTCGGGATGGGGTCTAAGAGGCAGGTTGATGGTTTAGATGAAGAAATTATTGAAGTTAGTTGGTAAAGATTGAGGG